>NC_047502.1:0-301009 GCF_002079055.1 Saccharomyces paradoxus
ACCCACACCACACACACCCACACCCACACCCACACCCACACCCACACCCACACACCACACCACACCCACACCCACACCCACACCCACACCACACCCACACCCACACCCACACAGATACCACACCCACACCCACACACCACACCCTAACACTACCCTAACCCTAACCCTAACATTAACCCTCACTCCATCCCTTCCTATCCCCATCTCATCTTACCCTCCTCTATCTCTTCTCATCTTTCCCCCTCTTACCCTACCTCTCCCACATCACAATCCACGGCACTTACCTCACCACCCCATGCCCTGCCCCATTCTCCCACTCCACCACTCCTAACCACCATCCATCCTCCGAGTATTCATCTCCACACCCGAACCACCATCTATCCATTTCCAATATCTAATATCCAACTCCCACTACCACTTACCCTACCATCCATCTACCTTCCCCCATCTACCATGTCGTCCTTACTATAACACTACATACCACATGTAAACAGATCAAACGTAAACAAATCTAATGTAAACAAATCAAACGTAAACAATACACCAGATAACTTACCCTGCCACACTATCAACCTCTCCACTATACCTTCCACATCCCCAAACAATACCACCTCCAACTATCACAACCACATACCCAAATCTACCACACTCACCTTTTATTTATTTAACGATATCGCATATGCATACGGACGCTATAGAACACATCACCCCCAACTTACCCCGCCATAATACTCTACACCAAGGCCATCTCTCACTCGATTAGTACCATATATATCACCACATCACCATACACGGAACTTGCCTCAGCGGTTTATACCCTGTGCCATTTACCCATAACACCCACGATTATCCACATTTTAATATCTATAACTGATCACACAACCTCAATTATCATATAAATACTCTTAACTTCATGCTTTATAACGTTTTTATACAAATATCCACTACCCATTTTATATGTACTAATATAAATACCACCAAATAATCACAACTAAAATCACCTAAACATAAAAATATACCATTTATCAATAAGAAGGTATAAACACACTATATATTAACATAAGCGAAATATCATAAACATAAGACGTGTCCTAATATCGTTATACAAACGCAACTACAAGATCTTCTCACTCTCGGTACTACCGTAATTCAATGTCCTGTACTCATTCCGGTGCCACTATATAAGGTCACTATGCTTATACTATAAGAACAATACATACTAATGCAGATGCTATAATATCCTTATTTCATTTTGCCAACTCGATCACAAAATATTCCTATTCTGAGTACATCCGTTAATCAATATGAGGTGTAACAACCAGAAGCCATGGTTTGAGGTGAACGATGCTTCTAGGTTTTGCTTTAGTGTTTTTATAGTGGAATCAGGTCTAAGAAAAGGGTGTTGATACTTGGAAGGGCAATAAATTTTATGAATCTTTCTCTCAGACATTCATACGATGGACTCTTTCCCAGGGGAGAAGGTATGGGTACCTATTTCCATTTTCCTATTACACATTTACACAACTTTATGACAGGTAATCTACGCTAAAATATGTGTTTCATTTTAGACGGCAACCGAGCTGTGCGAGAAGTTGGATTGCTCCTTAAACGTAATTACATACTGCGTATAAATCAAAGTTATCGCAAACCTATAAGCACTTGCATCCACAATTACAAAAAGCACTATTACATTTATAAAGTGAGCTGGACAGAAAATCGGAATCACCTTGAAACCTCTTTCTAAGAATGGGATACAACACGGTTTTTTTTAGTCAAAAATCACTCGAGGTTATTATCCTTTTTCTATTATAAGGTTACTGAGCCATCAACAGTTGCGTAATGCGCGCCCGCTTAGCGCCTTTTTTTAAAAAAATATATAAAGCGAACAGCCAGAAGCTGCAACTCCAAATAGCAACTCCCTCAAGCTGCCACCTCGCTATCAAATGAAGAATAATGAAATTGAAGATGAAAAGAGCGTAGCTCTATCATCCTTCGGGCATCTCGAATCCCAAAAGATTGTTTTACCCCAGAATGTTTTCAGAAGCCAGTTCACATGGATGTGTTATCAGATTTACAAGTCCTTAGCGTTTCGTATCTGGTTGCTATTATGGTTGCCACTTAGTGTTTGGTGGAAAATGACCACCAATTGGATTTACCCGTTTATTGTTTCGCTTCTTGTCCTGTTTCTAGGGCCAATATTTTTACCCGTTATTCATGTACTTTCTCGTAAACGTTCTTTATCTAAGCAACTCACTCAGTTTTCCAAAGAAATTGCTAAAAATACACCAGGCACGCACACCCATGATTGGGAAGTTATCGCTATAAATCTAAATTCGTACTTTTATGAAATCAAAGCTTGGAATACTAAGTACTTTTTTTTCAACGCTGCGGACTGCCAAGAAGCGTTCAGAAGAACTCTTCTCGAACCATTCTCTTTGAAGAAAGACGAAGCTGCCAAAGTTAAGTCATTTAAAGATTCCGTTCCTTACATCGAAGAGGCCTTGCAAGTTTATTTTACAGAAGTTGAAAAACAGTGGAAGCTGTTCAATACTGAGAAAGCAAGGAGCCCTGTTGACCTGGAAGACGTGCAGCTCCCCAAGGAAGTTCACCGATTCAAGCTTACCTGGGTTCTCAAGAGGCTTTTCGATCCGCGGTTTTTACCGCTGTTCTTTTTTTATTTTTATGATGTCTGCACGTCACGACATTATGACCTTATATCACGTTTCTTGTCTCCTGTAGTTTGGTCTCTCATCCTGGTGTGGCTTTTCCGGAACATGAGGAATTACTTTTTATCCATGAAAATTGAACACAAGATGCAGTTTTTGTCAACTATTATAAATGAACAAGAAGGTGGTGCGAATGGATGGAATGAAATTGCAAAGAAAATGAATAGGTACTTGTTTGAAAAAAAAGTCTGGACGAATGAAGAGTTTTTCTTCGATGGAATTGACTGTGAATGGTTTTTTAGCCACTTCTTCTATCGCCTTTTATCATCAAAGAAACCTATGCGGTTTGCTTCGTTGAACATTGAACTATGGCCATACATTAAAGAAGCCCAATTATCTCGCAGTGAGGAGCCCTTGGTGTAGAAACGAATGCGCCTTCTTCAATTTTATAGTTTGTGTAATTCATCAGATCTGACTAATCAAAATTATTTTACTCTTTACTATTATAACTATTCTCTTTCACCTATTCACCGCTCGTTAACAAAAAATAAACTTGCTACCATCCTACTAGATGCGTAAAACTCAATGTCGTTTTCTTCTGTAAGTGATGCCATATTCCATGTATATCCAAAAAAGTTATATGGCCCGTTTTATCAAGAAATTATATCAGCACAACTTCAGCTGGTCTAGAGTGTTAATATGTCGGGAAAGAATATATAATAGTTTGATCCACGAAATCATGACACGATTATTGAGCATTAATTACAGCCAGACCGTTCACACATAACTTTTGCTTTCACATTTATTGTTAATCACGGGCGATGTTGAAGGCTTTAGGGAAGCCAGTACCGAATACTAAATAGTAATCGCACTGCCACGGAAAAATTCCCTGATCTACAACCTTAATCTCAAAAGTGACACATGTGTAATAATGACTCCGGGCCGATCCAATAAAAAAAAAGCGACCTATCTATTGAAAAAGTAAAAGAGTACGAAAACAATACGTTTTAGAATTCAGTATTTTCATGATAATTGTTTCCTTCGTACTCTCAACCCCCCACCTAGGAGGCGGCCCCAAAAGAGAGGTTATTTCTGGGTTCACCGTGGTGATAAGAATGGTTTGAAAGTACCGTCATTGATCAAACAGGTTTATAATTTTAATATACATTTATATAATTAACTGTACTTATATCACCAAAAAGAGCTTTTTTTTTTTCTATTTTATTTTTCGTTACTTATCAATGTCTATAGAATTTCATTCGTAAAGGTCCGTGTTCCTATTTTGGAATGGCAGTGTAGATACCGTCCTTGGATAAAGCGCTAGAAATGGCTGGTCTCAATCTGGTAGAGTACCATGGGACACCGGTGATCATTCTGGTGACTTGGTCTGGAGCAATACCGGTCAACATGGTGGTGAAGTCACCGTAGTTGAAAACGGCTTCAGCAACTTCAACTGGGTAGGTTTCAGTTGGGTGGGCAGCTTGGAACATGTAGTATTGGGCCAAGTGAGCTCTGATATCAGAGACGTAGACACCCAATTCAACCAGGTTGACTCTTTCGTCAGATGGAGACAGAGTAGTAGTGGCTGGGGCAGCGGCAACACCAGCAGCGATGGCGGCAACACCAGCAGCAATTGAAGTTAATTTGACCATTGTATTTGTTTTGTTTGTTAGTGCTGATATAAGCCTAACAGGAAAGAAAGGAATGAAGACATATTCACATAAAAGGATGATCATAGTGGCTTTATTTATACACATTCCTTCACCAGTCACCACGACTTAAACGAATCACTGGCTGGGGGGGGGGGTGCTCTCATCCAATATCTCACATCCTTCATAACTCGTCTCTCTCCCAAAATATTCACGGTAACTATGAGGTCGCACTTGTTCCTGAACGAGGCATGTATCTACCATAGATTCTTATGCGAAGGTATTGTTTTATGGTGCCTTTATCTATTCGTATGTGGAGGAATGTGAGAATGCCAATTATAGGGGTGCCGAGATGTGCCTTGAAAAACCCTTTCGCGTGCCTGTGATACTTCCATTTTGGTCGGAAAGATATCCGAATTTGAGATTTGGACCCTCGTTCAGAAGCTTATTGACTAAGCTTGGTACGGTGTGATCTAAACGATTACTGTGGAAGCAAAGTATAGTTTCTCGTCCCAAATTTTAAATATGAAATGGGAATCATAGTCGGGGAGAAGGGAGTACACCGTAGAAATTTACGATTCTGTATGCAAATCCAACTTTATTAGAGGTATGGGCAACCTAAAATGAGACTTGGTATTGCAAAGGTACTACCACTTAAAGAGCTTTGCCTGATACGTAAGGTCAAAATCTCCATGATTGCGTGTCAGATCTTTTCTGTCGCTTTACAGAGGATAATTATAAATTTATGACTTCTCACGGGGCTCTTGGATTATAGCTTCTGGTAATAAACGGCTGAAGAGAATTGCGTTAAAGAACCTTCGTTAATCAGTTTCATCGAAGAAAGAGCTCTTTAGTATTTGAAACTTTCTGCTCAAACAGACCTATCCTTTCTCTTTGCAAATTCATATTACCGTTTGGCAATACTTTTCAGTCCCCCCCCAACAATGGTGAACAAAGCACCTTGATTTTATAACCCGTTCTCTTGATTTAGCTCTCTTATTCATGAGCTATTTTCCACTGCAGTTTAACTGCGATATCTTACATTTTCTTTGCATACAATGTGTTTCATGAATACAGTAAGGTACACTATATTGTAGCAAATATCAGCCATAGCATGGTTGTATCATTGAAATGACACCACTTAATGTTAGTGACTTTCGTATGCCAAGACAACGCACTAGGACTAACTCACCAGTCACCGTACAAAAATTGAGCACTGTCACACCACTTTACAGTATTTTACTGCCGACCTCCTTTATCTTTTATGCTCCGTTTTTATCTTTGCGTCTTTTTGAAGCAATAATACTATGGTATACTACACAGATGCTACTCCTCATTTTACAGGATACTACCACATTTGAACATAACACCACAACAATAACTTTCTACCAGCTGCCTCCTCTTTTTCTTTCTCCTCCACTAGCAATCGCTGCCGCATATATCTAGGTACACTCATTGTATCACAGTATTGCCACTAGCAAGCCAGCAATATTTTGCACTCCAACAGATACTATAATAACTCCATCGGTAAACCGTCCATTTTGTTTTCATAGGTTCCCATTGTTTATTGCCCCCCTTTCACAAATCACCGAATATATGTACACAAGCCCGTCCTGTAATCACACTACTACTACTGTTTATAATTGGGTGGTAGCACTTGACACAATACCCGTCTCGATTTACTGACGTCGATTTTCAGCACTGATTGACTCCCGGTTCAGTGCCCCGCGAAATAGACATAAACGGCCTAATAAGAAAATCGCAAACCCTTACTGTAATCATACTGCATTTACAAAGTTTAAAGATCAGGATACGTATGGCGTAATGAAGTCTCCCATCCTGCATCGGATAATCTTGATATCATATTATGTTTCCTTTTTTTTCACGGCCCAACACAGAGGAGTATTCGCCAGGCAGCTGATTACTATACAAACACTACATAGAAGTCTAAAATCTTGTTGGCGTGACTGTAACTGTGCTTCGTATATGTGAAGCAGTTGATACCTTTGATAAAGGCATCACCAAACGGGGTTGTAATATGTATCTTGATATACTACAACGGAAAATAATCTACGAACTTTCTCCCGCAGAAATTTAAAAGAGAGACCTCCAAATACTACAATATGCAAGGCTTTCGTTGTGGCATTTTTTTTTCTGCTCTTTTTCCCACTTTGCTACCTTTAGCTGTGCTTTTTAGATTTTGCATTGGAAGGGACAGTATCACCCAAACTGCAAAAAAAGTTTACAATTGTTGCTGCATCGTCTGCCGTACTGGTTTCTACCACACTTTATTAGTCTTCTCAGAAAGGTCTTAATGGTTATGGTTAACCATCAAATCATTTATATTAATACATTGTAGTTTATTGTTAATAACCAATCTTTGTCGAAATTCATCAAAGTGCGTTCCAAATCCCTCATTATGGGAATCTGGGTCAGTTATACCCATTGGAGATGGGCCCCAAGAAGGAGTGTAGCAAACTTCATCCCAATTGCATTGCGTTTCACAACGGTAATTCAGCTCAATCCACCCTAAAGATTCAATTAAGCCATCGACAGAGGAGCGGGCCGTTTCAACATGCTTTTGCAAGTCGCTGGAAGTTGTATTATCTTTCATAAAAGAGTAAACTTCAGGCATCAATAAATCATTCACTTTATAAATGACATCAACAATTTCTCTGACAACGCTGACAGAAGATGACCAAATCAAAAAGTCCGCATCCGTTTTCAAGTCGTGGTATGGACTGACATATTGGTATAGAGCAAAGTCTTTCCCACTACCGAATTGATCACTGTTGTTACTTGCAGCCTCAAACCGCAGGCAAAAGTTCAACGTGAGTGATGTCGCATTGATGGCAATTGACTCATTAATATCACCATCGCTGTTCAGTATGTTACTAACAGATTTTATCAATGGTGCAAATTTAATGACAAGCTCATCCAACGCTAATTGCCAATCCATACTTTGTGTAGCATCGAATCCGACTTCCAGAGCCTTCTCTAGGTCATCCACCATCTCCAATTGTTTTTCCCATGTCATTCCATCATTGAGTAGTCTTCTGTTGTTGGGATCAGGAGCAATATAAGTCCTGTTTATCCCGCTCACTAGGTACCTGTAGTCAATATGGATTCGATGCTCTCCGTTGTCATGGGCTGCACCTGCTCTCAACTGATTGAAACTCTTAACTGCATTAAAATTAGACAAAACCTGCTCCCAGCCATCTTCCCTTTCGAGGATCACCTTTTGGTCATCCGTTAGCAGACCTTCAACAAGGTTTCCGTCCTCATCTAGAGGCCAACCCTCTTCCTTCGATATGACGGTAGGTGGTGGCAGACCCAGGTATTGATTCGGATGAATCATGTCTAGCATTGAGACGAGCTCGACGTTGTCAGCCGAAAAATCACACAAGATGACTTCAAAGCCAACCTCCACCCTAATGACTCCGTCGAGCCCGAGCGGTTTTCCCCACTTACATATTCTGGCGGCGTAGAGCCGTTCCGCCATTCTTTCCTTTTCACCGTCATCCGGAAGGTTCAATTTCTTCTTGATAACATTCGACAGCATTAGCTGCGTGTCCATCTCTCCTGAGTCAGTTTTCGCAGCGGAAGCCCCATCAAGATAGAGAAATTTGTTGAGGTCCCGTGCTGCTCTATAGGTAAGCATTTTTTGAGAACTACGACCTCTTTCGTCTGGTGATGGTGGCCCCTTTGGACGATCGCCATGTGTGCCATTGCCGAATCTCCCATGCCTTCTTTCCAGGGATTTTCTTCCATAGGATGGTGACCTCAAGCCAAAAGAGTAGCTGAACTCGTGATCCATAGCTAGCCATTCGAAAGTGGTTGGCGCTTTTGATCCGGCATGGTACATTAAAGTTCCCTTGGGGATTACAGCGGGGAAATAAGATACACCAACAGGATGTATATCTGATGGAGATTGTCTTAAAGCAGCTCGAATGGAATTGAAGATAGCCGTGCTGTTATCGAAATCAATGTCTCTGACAAACTCATGGTAATTATCCCATCGTATAGAATGTGCATCTGCGATTTTACTTGCAGATTCGTTATGTGGTAGGGCAGTTGGCACTACGCTATAAGATCTAGATAATTTCCAACAGAAACCAAGCAGGACAATCAGCAGTAAGCCTACGGTGGCTGGGACACCTTGACGACGGAACTGCATTATTTATCTGAACAACGATCAATGGATCCTTCGAGAGCCGAGGCCATAGATTTTTTTTTAAATTTGTTTTATCTTTTTACTATCTTTTCTTTTTAATATTGAAGGGGCGCAAGTTTCCTGTTTTTTTTTTTTTTTATTTTGAATTTTTCTCTTGGCAAGAAATTTGCACCCCTGTTAATTTTACGTATGTAGTTCACTGCGGCTGCTTACGGCAGCACCTCGCTTTGTCCGGAACACGGTTGTCACCTGTCCTCGATATGGTATCAAGAAACTGTCATTGCAAGCATGGCTTTTTCTTTTGAAAAATTTGGTGATACAGAATAAAGAAGTTCCAAAAAATTCCTTTGCTGAGATGATTTATTTTCTACAGATATTTACTTTCTTTAGGTGCGAAAAATATAAATATACATTATCGCTAACGATCTAGGGAAAATAACACCTGATTGCGCATCTTTTGTTGGTGTTACCTGACTTTCTTATGGAAAGAGAACATTATATGGAAGGTTACAATAACCGAGAATTGAAATTTATTTGTTCTTTATAGACACGTTAAAAACAAGTTGCCACAATAGGAGCAACTTTATAGGGGACCTTTTCGAATTTTTTGCAAGGAGAAAAAGAAAAACTGCAGCGGATTGAATGGGCTTTTAGTAGCAACTTTCATTACAAGCTATACTCTTATACCTCCTCATTTCACAGCACTTGGCAGCAAATGAAACATGCCGGGAATTACCCATTCCGTCATCACTGAGAGTAGGCTAGAAAGAAAGTTTCGACCCCAATTATATTTCTATCTTGTGTTAGTTTGGCTATGGTTTAAAACTGTTATTGACCGAAAACCAGAAAGATTGTCCCTTTTTTTCCCTTTGCAATCGGGCATTTCCTCACTAGGAAAGCACCGATTGTAGAACTCCGAGTGAAAAAAGTCATGCCAGTAATAAAAGTACCTGACGTTATGCTGAATATACTGTTCTTGGATTATTCATTTGCTAAGTAGAAGTTGGGGAAACCTTTCTGCATTGTCAATCATTGAAAAAAGAGCATATAAAAAGGCATGAAGTTGGCGCTTTCTTTTAATTCTTCCTGAAATAGCTTTTGTAGCTATATTCTTAGTTATATATTGTTCCTTTCTTTTATCCAATTTAAGCAGTAATCATATATATATATATATTGGAGTAGTAGTCAAAACAACATATCAACCAAAAAAAAAGAAACTGAGATGTCAAAGGGAAAGATTTTGCTAGTTCTTTACGAAGGCGGTAGGCATGCTGAAGAGCAAGAAAAATTATTGGGATGTATTGAAAATGAACTTGGTATCAGAGAGTTCATTGAAGAACAGGGATATGAGCTGATTACTACCACTGACAAGGACCCTGAGCCAAATTCGACCGTGGACAGGGAATTGAAAGATGCAGAAATTGTCATTACTACGCCCTTTTTCCCAGCCTACATCTCGAGAAACAGGATTGCTGAGGCACCTAACCTGAAGCTTTGCATCACTGCTGGCGTCGGTTCTGACCATGTTGATTTAGAGGCTGCAAATGAAAGGAAGATTACGGTCACCGAAGTTACTGGCTCCAACGTCGTTTCTGTTGCGGAGCACGTTATGGCCACAATTTTGGTTTTGATAAGAAACTATAATGGTGGCCACCAACAGGCAATTAATGGTGAATGGGATATCGCCGGTGTAGCTAAGAATGAGTATGATCTCGAAGACAAGGTAATCTCAACTGTGGGTGCCGGTAGAATTGGATATAGGGTTTTGGAAAGATTGGTTGCATTTAATCCTAAGAAGCTACTGTACTACGACTATCAGGAACTACCTGCCGAAGCAATCAATAGATTGAACGAGGCTAGTAAGCTTTTCAACGGCAAAGGTGACATTGTTCAGAGAGTAGAGAAATTAGAAGATATGGTTGCTCAGTCGGATGTTGTTACCATCAACTGTCCATTGCACAAGGATTCAAAAGGTTTATTCAATAAAGAGCTTATTTCCCACATGAAAGACGGTGCATACTTGGTAAATACCGCTAGAGGTGCTATTTGTGTCGCTGAAGATGTTGCGGAGGCGGTCAAGTCTGGCAAATTGGCTGGCTACGGTGGTGATGTCTGGGATAAGCAACCAGCACCAAAGGACCATCCTTGGAGGACCATGGACAACAAAGACCAGGTGGGAAACGCAATGACTGTTCATATTAGTGGTACGTCTCTGGATGCCCAAAAGAGGTATGCTCAAGGAGTGAAGAACATCTTAAATAGTTACTTCTCCAAGAACTTTGATTACCGTCCACAGGATGTTATTGTGCAGAATGGTTTGTATGCCACCAGAGCTTATGGTCAGAAGAAATAAGAGTGATTACGAATACTGGTAAACGAACTCTTTTTCCTTTTTTTTTCTTGTTTTGGCATATTTTCCAAAATCCTTCCATAGTCCATACTACATACCCTAGCCTAGCTTAATATTTTACAAGAAACTTCCTCCTTATAAAAAAAGTTAGAAAAGATTTTATAAAAAGAAGATATAAGTTATTAAAACCGCTGGTGAGATATGTATGTATAAAAGTTACTGCCAAAATTTCGCATGAGTCAGGTTCGCAAGGTGCGTCTGATATTTTTAAAAGAGATTACGTGTCCAATTCGACCTTGGTAAATGTGGTAGGACTGTATGTTGTCAAGATGAAAATCGGAACCCCCCGCTAAACTGTTTATCTCTAGTTGGGCACTGGCTCCTCAGATACGTATGTTAATGAGACTGATAGCGCTAATTGTGAATCACTTGCCAATGAGAATGACATTTGGACTAGTGATTATGAGCTCACAGCAACTGCTACTGAGATCCCTGCAGCTAATAAATTCAAAGCTTATAATACACCCTGCTCATACTGGGGAACCTTCAGCCCAAAGAGCTCTTTCACTTTTAAAAATATCGGGACTTTTTTTAGTGAAACATGCAGTGATGATACATATAAATCAAGAACTTATGGGACAGATGTTGTCTCTTTGGATAATATTACTCTAAATAATTTTACTTTTGGGGTGACAAACCATACGATAGGCAATAGTGGTATTTTAGGCATATCGCTTCCCCTTAGAGAGTAGGCAGACGGCCTTCCATACGCCTTCTCTTCCAATACAACGCCCCATGCACATGACAACTTTCGAACGGCGTTAAAAAGCCAAAAAAATATCGAAAAGATAGCGTATTCCTTGTTCTTAAATGAATCTAATGCACACTTCGGAAGCATCTTGTTTGGTGCTGTTGACAGTAGAAAATATTCGGGGCAGCTTCACACACTACCTATGCTGGAGGCCTACATGACTTTCGATTCTACGGATATAGGGGTGCATGTTACCGCTCAAAGTATTGCAATTTTGGATGAAGAATCTTGCAACGAAACTGTTTCAGAAGTGCAATTTCCGGTGGAATTTGATTCCGCTCCAACCTATCCAAGTTTACCTAGAGAAATTGCAGATGCGATCGGCAAGAATTTCAATGGAAAGTATAGCTCTAATTACCAGGACTACACTTTGATTGCTCAAAAGTAAACGACACCTCACTGTCCATTGACTTTGGAGGGTTTAATATGTCTGAAAACATACCCAATTTTGTGGCAGCAGCTAAAGATCACTGTATCTTGAATATTGAAGCCACAGACTCCGCGTTTGTATTGGGAGATGCTTTTGTTGCTTCCGCGCACACGTTGTTTACGTTGTTTACGATTTGGAAAATCACGAAGTTTCTACCGTTCAGGCTAGCTTTGACAATCAAGAAGAAAATATAGAGGTTGTCTCTGATAGTGTCCCGGGTGCCATTCCAGCTCCTGATATTCTAGCACATGGGGATATGCACCTTGTAGTCCAGTTGGAAAAGGAGATTTCTTGGACATAACCATGACCACAGATTTTACAAATTCTCCGGTGCTTAAAACATTCTTCTACAGCCCTAGTACGAGTGGCAGTGTTAATTATTCTTTGAATAGCTCAAGTTCTAGTGAAACGACCACCAAAAAGAAAATTCGGGGTACAGATGTCGTCGACGATCTTCTCTTTTCGCTATTATCTTCGCTATTTTATCTTCTTTCGCAAGGTTTTTGTAACCAAAAGAAATACAGGCCAATATTTACAACTTAAAGACATCCTTTGTAAGTCTATGTTTTTACATGTAGGATAGTTGTATTATTCATGTGACGTGCAATACCTTTCACGTCATTATTTCAATGACTGATCCCTTGTCTAGGAAAGTTCACGGAGACGTTCAATTGGTATAACAAGGTAAACACTAGGATTACTGCTTCTTCCAGACACAGTAATTACTGGCGTTCAGTTTAGAATGTCGGGGACAGCCAAAAATAAGACCGCTTTTTGGAGCTTTTAACATCATTGCTAGCAAAATTATCAAACTATCATTTCTCTTTTTCAATGGGGTGAAATCAAGATTTGTAGTTGAGATATCGGAACCAGCTTAACAATTGAGTGCTAGATATCGGTCTTAAGAAACATCTCTAGTAGAAAGAGAATTCATGTAACGTAGAAGGTAACGTTCTAACGTAAATCGCTCTTATGGGACACTATAGCAATAAAACCATTCTTAGAGTTCAAAAACGGTAGAATTCAATGGTAAGGGAAGTTTTGATCTGAACTTTGTTCCATAAAAAATCGTTCCTCCTAACGTGCTGGTATTTCTCAAATTCTATTCTTTAACATTTACGTCACCTAGGGTAGAGCGGAAATTCGAATTCTTTTTGTCGTGCATCCTGGTCTCCGCACACTTAACCCTTACGCTACTTCCTTGGGTGCCTTGGATTGAGTGCGTTGTTTCTAGTACCTCTTTGTGTAAAGTTTACCCTGTGGTTGGAGGAGATTTCTTGATTAACTCTGTTTCTTGCGTACCAACTCCGATTTAAAAAGAGAATGAACAAAAAGGTTGCGACAGGAGTAGAGTTACATCTCCGCTATATCGTTGAGTTTGGAGGAGGCAAGGCTGCTTCTTTTTCAATGGTGTTTTTTTGAGAAAATGTTATCCTTGTTATCGTCAAAGTTTTTCCTGGGCGGCCTAGCTGCATACGAACAATCTGGCAGCAATTGCTGAGAAAACAACCAAATTTAGGAATCAAGAACTTCCAAAAGAGGTATACGTGAGTACGTATTGGTTAGCGGCTGTTGTCTGTAGGAAAAACCCACAATAAAATTTTCAGCAGGCGGAGATACGCTATAGTCGTTTTATTTTAGTAGAACGTCTCTGCAAACCTAGCAAAGTAAGTTCCAATGTTTACTATAATTATACAATATCAAAACGTAGTATAGTATCGTAACACTCACTTGCTAACATAATTGACCAGGTATGTTGACACTATGCCGTCTTCGTTAGGAAAAACTCAATCGATAACTTCAATGAAGCCCTTGGTGCCTTAGCTTGATATCATCATCTTTTACAAGTGTCGCTAAGAGAAGAGACTGGGGCAAAAAAGGGGATGATTTACATTTTAGTTCTTGATAACGATGTTATCGACATCTACCGCGCAAGTTTAAAATATGAAATCTGGCGTATGATTTCTTGCAAATATCTTAAGCATTGCCACGAAAAACCCTCTATAGTTTTAGAGCGAAAGCATACACCGAAGGTACATTTCACTTTCTACATTCCGCTCCAGGCTTTGACATCTATTCCTCACTCAATTACAAAATCACTCAATCAACGCTGATTCTGGGCGATAGTCGCATCACACAAAGTAGTGTGGCGTCGACGCTTTACGGTAATGGCGATGTTAACAGATCACAAACCTCTCCTTTTGGTTCTCAGTGCTTTCGGCCCATGAACTGGGGATGACTAAAAAAACAACTGTGTACGGGATTTCTTAGCAATTGCTGTTGCATGGACTCATCGCCGTCGCACGGCAAGAGCGCACACAATCATCAGCCTACAAAAACTATGACTTTTCACGAGCAACCGGTATAAATATTTTGAGCCATCGAGTGACATAGAAAGCAGAAAACGCTCATTTAATACTGATCTTAACTTCACTTTCGCATGATATGTCAAGAACTTTTGTGCAAAAAGTCAGAAAATCAATTGTCTTGAAAGCTAGCACTTAGAAAGTTTTTTTCTCGTGAAATATCAGGATGGATGTACTTAAGAGGGAAAATGAATCGGACAAGTTTACGAAAATAGAGACTGAATCTACTACGATACCAACCGGGTCGGGCAGACCTGACTCACTGGTTAGGAGAATGAAGGACTCCTTCAAGCAAAGCAACTTGCATGTCATATCAGAAGACCTTGAAAACAGTGAACAGACAGAGCAGGAAAAAATCCAATGGAAACTAGCTTCTCAACCTTATCAAAAAGTTTTGAGCCAAAGGCACTTGACCATGATTGCCATAGGTGGTACTTTGGGGACGGGGCTCTTCATCGGTTTAGGTTACTCCTTGGCGTCTGGGCCTGCCGCTTTGTTGATTGGTTTTTTGTTGGTTGGTACTTCTATGTTCTGTGTTGTTCAGAGTGCTGCAGAGCTTTCCTGCCAGTTCCCGGTTTCTGGTTCATACGCCACACATGTCAGCAGGTTCATAGATGAATCGATCGGGTTTACTGTAGCTACAAACTATGCTCTAGCTTGGCTGATTTCATTTCCGAGCGAATTAATTGGTTGTTCACTTACAATTTCGTATTGGAACCAAACTGTTAATCCTGCCGTTTGGGTGGCTATTTTTTATGTTTTTATTATGGTATTGAACTTGTTTGGCGTGAGAGGCTTTGCAGAGACCGAATTTGCCTTGTCAATTATCAAGGTCATTGCTATATTTATCTTTATTATTATTGGTATCGTCCTAATTGCCGGAGGAGGGCCCAACTCTACGGGATATATTGGAACTAAATACTGGCACGACCCAGGTGCGTTCGCGAAGCCCGTCTTCAAGAATTTGTGTAACACATTTGTTTCCGCCGCCTTTTCCTTCGGTGGCAGTGAATTAGTACTGTTAACAAGTACAGAATCTAAAAACATTTCAGCTATATCACGTGCTGCCAAAGGTACGTTCTGGAGAATTGCGATTTTTTACATCACGACCGTTGTCATTATCGGATGTCTGGTGCCTTATAACGATAGTAGGCTGCTCAGCGGTTCGACTAGCGAAGATATCTCTGCGTCCCCCTTTGTTATTGCTTTGAGTAACACAGGATCAATGGGCCAAAAAGTTTCCAACTTCATGAATGTTGTTATCCTTGTTGCAGTGGTATCCGTTTGCAATTCGTGCGTTTATGCTTCTTCGAGACTAATTCAAGCTCTAGGTGCATCAGGCCAACTTCCGTCAATCTGTTCCTATATGGACAGAAAAGGAAGACCTTTGGTTGGTATTGGGATTAGTGGCGCATTTGGTCTTTTAGGTTTTCTTGTAGCCTCGAAAAAGGAGGACGAGGTCTTTACTTGGCTTTTCGCTCTTTGTTCCATTTCATCATTTTTCACATGGTTTTGTATTTGCATGTCACAGGTTAGATTTAGAATGGCTTTGAAAGCGCAAGGAAGATCCAAGGACGAAATAGCTTACAAATCTATGCTGGGTATTTACGGAGGAATTTTAGGATGCATACTAAATGCTTTGCTAGTTGCAGGTGAAATATACGTGTCTGCCGCCCCGGTTGGCAGCCCTAGCTCCGCCGAAGCCTTCTTTGAGTACTGTTTAAGTATTCCAATTATGATTGTCGTTTATGTTGCGCACAGAATTTATCGAAGAGATTGGAAAAACTGGTATATCAAGAAAAGTGACATTGATCTTGACACCGGATGTTCCGTGGAGAATCTGGAGCTTTTCAAAGCGCAAAAAGAAGCGGAGAAACAACACATTGCTTCTAAACCGTTCTACTACAAGATTTATAGATTTTGGTGTTAGTTGACTCTCTTGCATATGTAACTTTTAATAAAATTTGCGAATCGAATTCCTTGCTCTTTTCCAGGTAAACCATTATTGTCTGGCGCTCGCATTGTTAAGCAGGAGGCCGTGCGGCGACTTCGAGAGGTTTCACGCAGGGTTTTTTCTCCTACAGCACGGCATTCTGGAGTGAAAAAAAATGAAAAGTTCAGCTCGAAGTTTTTTTGTCCATCGGTTGTATTTAGTAAGTATTAGTCACCTCTGATAGCAGAAATTACTACCATCGAAGCTTATTCACGCTTGATTACACTTATATATTGAAGGCTTAGTTCAACCAAGCTGAAAAGAACCATTATTCAACATAATTGGAAATCAGTTTATCACTAAATTGCGTGAAAATTGCAGAAAAAATGGCACGTCTTCCTCTGAAGCAGTTACTAGCAGATAGCCCCAAAAAAGTTCTTGTTCTTGATGGTGGCCAAGGAACAGAATTGGAAAACAGAGGTATCAAAGTTGCCAACCCCGTGTGGTCAACTATTCCATTCATTAGTGAGTCGTTTTGGTCTGATGAGTCATCAGCCAACAGAAAAATCGTCAAAGAAATGTTCAACGATTTCTTGAATGCTGGTGCGGAAATATTGATGACTACAACATATCAAACGAGTTATAAATCAGTCTCTGAAAACACCCCGATTAAGACTTTATCAGAATACAATAACCTTTTGAATAGGATCGTCGATTTTTCTCGTAATTGCATTGGCGAAGACAAATACTTGATTGGCTGTATTGGCCCATGGGGTGCTCATATTTGTCGCGAGTTCACAGGTGACTATGGTGCTGAACCGGAAAATATTGACTTCTATCAATACTTTAAACCTCAGTTGGAAAACTTCAATAAAAATGATAAACTGGATTTGATTGGGTTTGAAACCATTCCTAACATTCATGAGCTGAAGGCTATTCTGTCTTGGGATGAGAGTATCCTATCCAAACCCTTCTACATCGGGTTATCCGTGCATGAGAACGGTGTCTTGAGAGATGGCACTACCATGGAAGAAGTTGCACAAGTTATTAAGGACTTGGGCGACAAAATAAATCCCAACTTTTCCCTCCTAGGTATCAACTGCGTCAGCTTCAACCAGTCTCCTGACATTCTTGAGTCCTTACATCAAGCCCTGCCAAAAATGGCCTTGCTTGCTTATCCAAATAGTGGGGAAGTTTATGACACTGAAAAGAAAATATGGTTGCCAAATAGCGATAAGCTAAACAGTTGGGATACGGTTGTCAAACGATACATTAGCAGCGGTGCCCGCATCATTGGTGGTTGCTGTAGAACAAGTCCAAAAGATATCCAAGAAATTTCCGCAGCCGTTAAGAAATATACCTGATTGCATTTGTAGAAGTTGGAAAGTTCTGAACATTATATATATGCTTGGAAGCAGCACCTTGTACTAGATACGCTTTATAAACAACAGAAGATGTATTATTTATTGTCCTTACAATGCTTTTCAGCGGCGAAGATTCTTCCGTACTTTGCCGACAAAAGAGTAAACTTCATATCTTTTGTATGATCTGCAAAAACCAACTACTACTTCCTCGGACGTAAATTCAGAATACACAAGAGTAAAACAGATGAAAGGAGATAGCCACCCCGACCTCTCGAAATCGTTTTTTCTCTCTGCTGAATCCACATAAGGCAGATTGTTTCATAAGGCAGATTGTTTCGTAAGGATATGTCGGCTGGATGCCGCGGCCTGTTGTATTTACCGTCACTTCTTTTTGCCCTACTAAACTGATACCGACGGCCTTGGCATGCCAGAATTTCGAAAACAGAGCATTGCTTGTTATGTTTTGCACCAGTAGGTTCTTTAGCGTATATGTTGATTAAATTTCGATAAGAATAAATAAAATGGAAAAAATATGTACTATACGAAAATAATATTGAATGCGTTACCTGCCTATTCAATAAAGGATTCAAAGCACTCTACGAATGATTCTAAATTATACGAATCAGGATAGTGAATACAGATATTCAAGCCCATCTCTTCGCAGTACGTATATGAAAGAGACATTAATGTGGGGCGATTTATCGAGCTTGTAAATCCCGTACTCACAATATTGAAAGATTTATCATCGTTGTTCATCGATAGTGATATGTCAGAAACATCATTAATTTGAATCAATTTTGTTTTTGAGTTTTGGATATGGAAATCATCATCATTGTCATATTTCATTCTTCTTATATCGTCGTCATTAAATCCATTCTTTTCCCAGCTTTTTAATTTCGCCATAATGAAGCCGCTAACATGTTTTGTAACTTTATTAAACTGGCACTCCATTAATCTTTCATTAAACTCATCATCATTATCCTCGTTATCATTACTGTTCGCCAAAAATTCGTTGACAGAAAGTTCGTCATCAATTAAAGAAAGTGGACATTCGACCCTCAACTCTTTAAAGAAGAGACCCAATGATTCGCCCAAGCCCAAGTGCTTTCTTAAATTGATAGGAATAGAAAATACTATTGTACCGGTAAAATCCTTAACGAGAGGTTTTAAACATATCATTGCAATACCACAGATGAAACTTCTTAGACATATATGCTCTTGATTAACAATGGACTTCAAATAGTTAAATCTTTGGTTGTTCACTATCCCAAATACTGTTGTCCCGCATAATGAAGTGTGTGCATTCAAGATATCATTGTACTTCTTTAGTTGTGTTGCAGATGCTGATGTGGTAAGGGAAGTTTGGTTGGTCAAATAACCGAAAGGTCTCTTCAAAGTATTATAGTATATTGATTTGAAAAAAGATTGAGTTTGCTTGTGGAAGATTTGTGGTGTCATAGCAGGCAGGTGTAATTTTGCACTATCGTATATCGATTTGGGAAATTTTAATTCTGAGAGATTGACGTCATTGATATCAAACAATACCCTATCTTCAGAGTGCTTTACTGTGCTGATTTCGTTTAGTTCTTTTAAAAATAATTTATGAAAGTTAGCCGCTGAAAAGATATCAAACAACACGTCGTGACCATGAAACACCAATAGCGCTTCATCAATCACATATAGTGTCCACAAAGGTTTATTTGATCCAGGAACAAACCTAGTCTTGTTAAAGGCATGACGTAAGAGATAAGGAGGTGGAACGCCCCAATGACAATTGACCTCTTTATCTTTTATGGTTTCAAACTCAATCAGATTAACAATATCGGAAGTTTTTAGTTGCTCCAATGGCTCGAATTCCCATTCTTCGTTTACAGTCGCAAATAATGCCGGTTGTGATTTAATTAATCTTTTCAAAGTTGTTGCTATTAAGGGCAGCGTCAGACGGGAGTCATCTTTGGAAGAATTTGTTCCGAGTGTAACTTCATCCGAATGCCAGTCGGCGTCATTTTCTCTATTTAAAGATTTCGAGTATGTGCTCGAGAAAATAGTTCCATTTCTTTGGTCATTCAAAGATTGAGTGAGAATTTTTTTTTCAAAGCTTGATAGTGGCCTAAATGCTGTCATTATAACAAAGTGAGGAGATGTCTATATTGTGAGCTCTAGATGCATTGGTCAAGATGGGTGTGACAAGGACCATGTATACACCCTTTATATATGGCTGCCCCATACAAGTTTGTGCTCGTATGCTGAGTGTGATCTACTCATCGATTCGTTAATAAATCGTTTAGCCAAGCATATGGTAAACGTATAGCAGAGTCATACCCCTGATGGCTGCAGACGCAGGGAATACTCAGCCTCGAAACAACATTTTAATTTATGTGGGTATGCATGGCTATAATCTTCTATTTCTGTCACCTTTCGTTTATTCTAAACGAATTTGCGACGTTCAACGAAAGCGTGTTGAAAAAGGAAATCTCGGAAGTTAAACGGTCGGAAAACAGACGAAAACAAGTTGTTGTTGTTACTTGTAGAGGAAAGAGCTATTTCATAGCTCGTTTGGGAATGCAGGGGATGACGTCCTTTCTCAGGTGTGTTGTCTTGACTGTCCTTAAACATATTGGGCTATCATACCAGTAAAACGGAAACATACAATGGTCAGATTCGTTCTATTTGGCTACGAGAATGCGACGCCTAGGTTCCCTCAACAACTATTTGACCGATGTTTATGGTTTTCTAAGACTGCAAGTAGACATTACGGTGGCTAAGTATTCTTTTTTTACCACTTTTCGACGTTGTGCTCCATCTTATCCCCTGGAAAACATTTCTAATCATCTTAAATTTTGTGATTGGGAATGTTTAACGTTGTCTTAAAGTGTCCTTCATCGGAGAATCAAAGTGAAGGTTCGCTGCTCGCTAAAAGCCGATCTTGAATGATGCGAAGAAGTGCAAAAGGCTTAGCAAAATTGCTAGTTTACCGACGTCGCTTAGCGTATTCCGTCCTATTACCCTAATAGCGGATTGATAGTGTCAGATGACTTCGATGCCTGTGTACATAGGAAGGTTTTCTTGTATATTGAGAATTGGGATGGCCACTGGAATACTAACGATTCCAAGGTTTTGCCATTGAATGGATACTGAAGCCAGCTGTGTATTTCAATATAGGTTGTTATATTATTTTGGATCATTTATTTCATAAGCGTCGGTTTTGGCGGTATTGTTTCCACAGCTTTTATGAGACGTTTTGTGCAAACTCGGAAACACCTGTGATGTAATCAGAACAATCCCGAACAAAATTGTAAACTCGCAATATTCTTTTGTTTGAGTGGGCCCGCGGTGTGGTTTATTTCCAATTTATTCATCACGTATATGGCAGCATATTCTTCTGATCAGCTTAACAATAAAACTTTTCGCACTTAAAACACGATGACAGTTGGACTCTAAGATATTCCTATTCAAATACAATACTTTAACCAATAGCAACTGAACACTAAATAAAGGATATGTTATATCAAGTGTTGTTTAAGTATATATGGTCTTGGTCATAAATATTGTGAGTTACTGTAGACGCAATAGTGACAAGTCAGAGTACTTACAAAGAAAAAAACTGATCTAATTAAGGAGGGTCCAATGTACGCATCCCTCCAGGCTCAAAAGATTTGAAAAAACTTGTCGATGACCTCAGAGTAAGCTAAGAAACGACGTAGTTCTCTTTCGAAAAAGGAAATTTCTTGATTATATAAAAGCATTTCACCAATTCTGTCGAAGAAAAAAAAGGAAGGAAGCTATAGCAACTTTTTACTAAGGCGCTAATTGAGAAATCAGGTTATCCTTATTGGGAAATACTCTAAACTAGATAAAGGCAGATGATTTACTAACTTACTATTTTCATTTCAGTTCAAACAACGCGCCTATTGTGAATACTTTTATACGAACCAATGAAATTTGATCCTCCCCTTTTTCATCTAGTTTAATGAAGACATACAAGTAGGACTTTCTATTGAGCACTTAGCAAGATTTGTATTTTTGAGGTAACGTTGACAGTTTCAGCTCACAACCGCAATCAAAAAATGTCCGCCTGGAGGAAAGCTGGTATATCGTATGCTGCATATTTGAACGTGGCCGCTCAGGCTATTCGCTCTTCATTGAAAACTGAGTTGCAAACCGCTAGTGTCCTCAGTAGATCGAAAACAGATGCCTTTTATACCCAGTATAAGAATGGTACTGCTGCTTCTGAACCCACTCCAATAACAAAATAGTTAAATACTTCCTGGGAACTGCGGCTCTTTGTACTCGCTGATATACATTTTAAATATTCTAGCAACTGTGTATGAAAACTTACATACTTTTATACGGGAAAGTAATAACGACTACAATAATAGTGACTGTTGGCCGCTTCTAAGAGCTTCGAAGAGTAGTATGAAGTTCGTACCGTTGCATTAAAAGGAAAAGAAATATATGTCATATCGTCGCCAATCGCAATGTTAAATGGTCGTTTACCGCTGTTGCGAGTGGGCATATACAGAAATATGCTGTCCCGTCCCCGACTGCCTAAACTGCTATCCATGAGGTTTCGGTCTCTGCTCACCCCTTCTTCATCGCAGCTCATTCCTATCAATCGCTTATGTTTACGGTCTCCTACAATTGGCAAATCACTAGTTTTGCAATCCTTCAGATGTAATTCATCCAAAACAGAACCGCAAGCCTCCCTGCCTTCAGCCTCTTCCGTATCTAAAGGAACGGCAAATTCAGCACACGCAAAGGAGCAATCTAAAAGCGATGACTATAAAGATATAATAAGGCTATTTATGTTGGCAAAACGGGATTGGAAACTGCTTCTTACAGCCATACTTCTTTTAACGATATCATGTTCTATAGGAATGTCAATTCCTAAAGTCATAGGTATTGTTCTTGACACGCTTAAGACGTCATCTGGCTCGGAATTCTTTGATTTGAAAATACCCATTTTTTCCTTACCCCTATATGAGTTTCTTTCATTCTTTACGGTTGCTTTACTGATTGGTTGTGCTGCAAATTTTGGTAGATTTATATTATTGAGAATATTAAGTGAACGTGTTGTCGCTCGTCTGAGGGCAAATGTCATTAAAAAAACACTGCATCAGGATGCTGAATTCTTCGACAATCATAAAGTTGGAGATTTGATTTCTCGCTTAGGATCTGATGCGTATGTCGTTTCAAGATCAATGACCCAAAAGGTCTCGGATGGGGTCAAAGCCCTCATCTGTGGTGTTGTTGGAGTAGGGATGATGTGTTCCTTGTCACCTCAGTTATCAATACTATTGCTGTTCTTCACTCCACCGGTTCTTTTCAGTGCCT
This sequence comes from Saccharomyces paradoxus, assembly GCF_002079055.1. NCBI lineage: Eukaryota > Fungi > Ascomycota > Saccharomycetes > Saccharomycetales > Saccharomycetaceae > Saccharomyces > Saccharomyces paradoxus. The sequence goes on from NC_047502.1 coordinate 23,078, forward strand.
CAGTGTTTGGAAAACAGATCAGGAACACCTCTAAAGACCTTCAAGAAGCTACTGGTCAATTGACTAGAGTTGCTGAAGAACAACTATCTGGTATTAAAACAGTTCAGTCATTTGTTGCTGAAGGTAATGAATTGTCTAGGTATAATGTTGCAATTAGAGATATTTTTCAGGTGGGGAAAACCGCGGCATTTACAAACGCAAAGTTTTTTACTACAACTAGTCTTTTAGGTGATCTAAGTTTCTTAACCGTCCTTGCGTATGGTTCCTATCTTGTTTTACAATCCCAGCTCTCCATTGGTGATCTTACTGCATTTATGTTGTATACAGAATATACGGGGAATGCAGTATTTGGCCTTTCTACTTTTTATTCGGAAATCATGCAAGGTGCTGGTGCCGCTTCCAGGTTATTTGAATTAACAGATAGGAAACCTTCCATTTCACCCACAGTGGGACACAGATATAAACCAGATCGTGGTGTTATCGAATTTAAAGATGTTTCATTTAGCTACCCTACGAGACCTTCTGTTCAAATATTCAAGAATTTAAATTTTAAAATTGCGCCGGGATCGAGTGTTTGCATTGTGGGCCCCTCAGGTCGTGGTAAATCTACAATTGCGCTCTTGCTACTGAGATATTATAATCCTACAGCAGGAACTATTATGATAGATAACCAAGACATCTCCAAATTGAATTGCAAATCCTTAAGAAGGCATATCGGTATAGTTCAGCAAGAGCCGGTACTTATGTCAGGTACTATTCGAGACAATATCACTTACGGGTTGACATATACTCCAACAAAGGAAGAAATTAGATCGGTGGCGAAGCAATGCTTTTGTCATAATTTCATTACGAAATTCCCGAACACATACGATACGGTAATTGGTCCTCACGGCACCTTACTGAGTGGCGGACAAAAGCAACGTATTGCCATTGCAAGAGCTCTGATCAAGAAGCCAACTATCTTGATTCTCGATGAAGCTACATCGGCTTTGGATGTTGAAAGTGAAGGAGCCATTAACTATACATTTGGTCAACTGATGAAATCAAAATCGATGACTATAGTTAGCATCGCGCATAGGCTAAGTACGATCAGAAGATCGGAAAACGTTATTGTTCTTGGCCATGATGGATCAGTGGTAGAAATGGGCAAATTTAAAGAATTATACGCTAATCCAACAAGTGCTTTATCGCAATTGCTCAATGAAAAAGCGGCCCCTGGGCCATCTGATCAACAACCGCTAATAGAGAAGGTCAACGAAAAGGAGGATTTAAATGAGAATAAGAAGCATGATCCCCAGAACAAGGATGATAATGATGATAATGATAATAAACATGATAATGACAGCAATAACGAATCCCCAGAGACGGAAGACAAAAAGTCAGATGATATTGAAGAATCCGTCGAACATCTCCTGAAAGACGCGGCAAAGGAGGCGAACCCAATTAAGCTCACACCACAACCGTGAGTTTACTCGCATCGCATATATACCCATTCTTATATTCTCACACATCTAAATATATAACAGGTTTAATGCCAAATAGGACGGTTTTTCATTACCCGAACCAAAGTTTTCGGTACCATAAACAAATAACTTTGAAACAATAACAAAGTGTAATGCGGCCGCATGTATGTTTATCTATAACGTCCTTAAAGATTTGAGCAGTATTGCCATGGATAATGATGGATCCAGATCTGTGACCATTGGGGATGACTTGCAAGAAAGTTTTTGTGAACGCTTACAAAGAATTCACGATACCTTACATTTAATAAAGGATTGCAACTCATTGAATGAGACCACCACCAGTATCTCAGAGACATTGTTAATTCAACTTTACGATGATTTGGAGAACGTTACCTCGGCTATTCCGGATTTAGTTAACGAGAAACGATTGGGGCAAGACGATATTTTGATGTTCATGGATTGGTTACTATTAAAAAAATATATACTTTACCAATTTATTAATGACGTTCATAACATTGAGGAAGGTTTTGCACATTTATTAAATTTGCTAGAGGATGAGTTTTCTAAGGATGAACAAGATAGCGACAGATACAATCGATTTAGCCCGATGTTTGACGTCATAGAAGAATCTACACAAATTAAGAGCCAATTGGAGCCATGGTTGACCAATTTAAAGGAATTATTGGATACTTCATTGGAATTTAACGAAATTTCAAAGGATCATATGGACACATTACATAAGATCATTAATAGGAATATATCTCACTGTCTCGAAATTCAAGAAGAAAGGTTTGTATCTCCGATACGACATACTCCATCATTTACCCTAGAACAACTAGTCAAGCTATTAGGGACGCACACGGAAGCAACTGAGCCAAAGGTACCAAACTTTTCTGCGGCAGAAGATATTCTATCGAGAAAGTTCTTGAACCTAAAAAAAAATATCCCGCCGATCGAAAAAAGTTTGACTGATATTCTACCTCAAAGAATTGTGCAATTTGGGCACCGGAATATAAAAAATATAACTATCTTGCAAACTATCCTGCAAAAAAAATATGAGCTGATAATGAAGGATTATAGATTCATGAACTCTGAATTTAGAGAATTGAAAGTTGAACTGATCGATAAACGTTGGAATATACTCTTTATCAATTTGAATCATGAACTATTTTACATTCTTGATGAGATAGAAAGGTTGCAGTCGAAGTTACTGACAACAAAGTATTCCAAAGATATTACTATAACGTTCGAGAGGCAATTGGAAAAAAAATCAAAAACAGTTTCTAAAACATTTAATATTATTTATAGAGCATTGGAATTCTCACTTTTAGACGCTGGCGTCGCATCGAAGACAAATGAATTAGCTCAGAGATGGCTGAATATCAAGCCTACAGCGGATAAGATTTTAATTAAATCCTCTGCTTCAAACAAAATAGCCACCAACAAGAAAAAGATTCCGAAACCGAAATCATTAGGCTTTGGGCGACCGAATAGTGTTATTGGGACTATAACCCAGGATTTCCAGGAGAGAGTTGCCATAGATGACGGTGATAATAAATTATCGGAAGTTCCAAATACGACAGTGGTCCCGAAGGGCAGAAAACTCGGTAAAGCGTTACTACAGAAGATGAATATTAAGCCTGCAACAAGTCCAGATTCATCAAACACAATCAATCCTTTTTTTGATCCTGAGTCACCAAACAGAGGTAAACTGGTACTAAGCAGTGTTCCTCCGTTACCTTATGACGAGCCCGACAAAATTAGGCCCCATGTTTATCGTGATGAGGATAAGAAGTCGCCAGGCTCCTTCATTATATCTAAGCATGAAAATGAAGCGCTGATTACGGAAACTCCACTGTTGGCAAAGAACAAATCTGTGCTTGACGTTGAAAAGGATAAATGGAGGCATTACCAGTCGTTGCCCTCTAAAATCCCTACATACAAGGATAAATCGATGAAAGTAGCCGTAGAAAACACACCGATAGCAAAGATTTTCCACACTCCTCTAACGAAAATTACGTCCTCTAGTAGTCAGGTCTGGGTCCCTTCGACAAGAAGAAGAACCCAACTGAGGCCGCCTACCCCCTTGTCACAACTACTTACACCAAGAAAAGGGCGCTCAAGTAGAACTCCAACTTACTGACAATAATTACAAATCGTATACTCATACATTTATGCATATGCGCCTCATTCATGGATTTTGTAATATTAATATATACAATGTAATATTTAGTGTAATTTTAAACAGTTCATAAAGATTCCGCACGTTTTCATTTACAGTTTTTGACACCTTTACCCGATTTTTTTTTAAAAAATCGTATAAGCATCACGACATAAGCAGCCCCAGGCAATAGACAATAAGAAACTGGGAATTACAAACGTACAACAGTAGGGTCGTTCACGCTGTGTATATGAATGACTGAAAGCGCTATAGATGACCAAAGGTTTAATTTTACAAAGGAGCTACAACGGCACTCATGCAGAGATCAAGGGAAAATAACACAAAAGGATGACGTTGTGCTTTCTGCAAGTTATAACTCTTTTCAGTGCTCTTTTAACACTGACCATAAAAGTGTAAGCAGTGGAAGCACTGTGAGAAGAAGCATAAGATCAATTTTTAGAAGAGCAGCCGAGTTGCCTAGAGTTCATATGGGGCCCCTTACTTATTCGTATGGAATAAGTGAGCTTGTTGACAAAAAATTAAGAAATGACTGTGATCTCAGTACGCTATGTCGCGTAATGCAAAGAGGAATCAGGATGATTAGAATGACACGAAGAAGAAGAAAGTTCTATGAATTTAGATTAATCAATAACAACGGGCAAATAATATGGAAAGAGGGTTCGAAGTACCTTGAATTAGACTCCGTTAAAGACATTAGAATCGGTGATATGGCGAGTACTTATCAAGAGGAGGTGGACCCGAAAAGATTGAGATCAGATAGTAAACTTTGGATCACCATCATTTACAAAGTATCGAATAAGTTGAAGGCGTTACACGTGGTGGCTTTGAATGAATTGGACTTTAACGCATTCTTAAGCTGCATTTGCGGTTTAGTGAAATTAAGGAGGGAATTAATGGAAAGCATACTTTTGCCTGATAATTCACAATTTGCTAGGATACATTGGCAAATAACCGTCTCTGAGAAAGAGGAAGATGAGAAAAAGGACACGTTGAGCTTTGCAGATGTAAAGAAGCTATGCGATAAATTTCATATTTACGTATCGACAGGTCAATTGTTACAATTTTTCCAGTCAGCTGATATCAACCATAACGGATTATTAAATTATTTTGAATTTGAAAAATTCATCAAAATTTTAAAGAATAGGAAAGAGGTAAATATGATTTGGTCTAAAATTACGAAACCTCCACACTCGCACTTATCATTTGAAAATTTTTTTGAATTTTTGATTACAGAGCAACATGAGCAGCTCGATCGTGAAACCGCATGGTCTTATTTTATTAAATATAGAGAACCAACTCAGCTGACGATGGGGCAAGATGGTTTCACCAAATTTTTAAAAGAGCAACCGTATTTGGTGGACGTTAAAGAGGAATTATACTTGAAACCATTGAATCATTACTTTATCGCATCGTCACATAATACGTACCTATTGGGGAAACAGATTGCAGAAACACCGTCAGTCGAAGGATATATTCAAGTTCTGCAACAAGGCTGTAGGTGCGTAGAGATTGACATTTGGGATGGTGAAAATGGACCGGTGGTATGTCATGGATTTTTAACGTCTGCTATTCCTTTAAAAACTGTTATACGTGTGATAAAGAAATATGCTTTCATAACATCTCCATATCCTTTGATTATTTCTCTGGAAATAAATTGTAATAAGGATAATCAAAAATTGGCAAGCCTAATAATGAGAGAGGTTTTAGGAGAGCAGCTTTACTTTGCTGGGACAAAAACTGATAAACTACCATCACCCAGGGAATTAAAACATAGAATATTATTAAAATCCAAGAAGACGAGCGAAGCAGTTGGAGGTGTTAGTGTTAGCGAGCCGTTCCCATCCTCCTTCAGTTCTTCTTACGAATCATCTAATGAACAGGAATTTAGAATGAAGGATGACTCTACGAACAGCAGTAGTACAACAAACTCTTCTAGTATGCAACGTATCAAAAGAATTGGATTGAAAAAGCACGTTGATATAATTAATGATGTTTCTAACATTTCTGGAATACATGGCATCAAATTCAGGAATTTCTCCTTACCAGAGTCTAAAACGATAGCACATTGTTTTTCATTGAATGAGCATAAAGTAGAATACATGATTAAGGACAAGTACTTAAAACTGTCGTTGGATAAACATAATAGAAGATATTTAATGAGAGTCTATCCTCACGCTTTGCGGTACAAGTCATCAAACTTCAACCCAATACCCTTTTGGAAGGTGGGAGTGCAGATGGTGGCCACAAATTGGCAAACGAATGATATTGGGCAACAACTTAATCTGGCTATGTTCCAAATACTAGATCACCAACCCGATGGAAGTTTTAAGTCCGGATACGTGCTCAAACCGAAAAGATTACTACCTGTAGTAACAAAGGCCAAAATGATTCCCTTGATTTACGAACATTTTGAAAAGGGTAGTGATCCAGTGACTGTTAAAATTAGAATTTTATCCACACAGTTATTGCCGAGGCTGAACGATACGTCGCCAAGTAGAAACAACACCAATTCTTTCGTTAAAATAGAGTTCCATACCGACGACGAGCCGATAACGCCCATCTCAATTGATAAAGGTTTAAGGATTTCTGCCACGGAAGCTTCCACTAAAAGTTCTCAAGGAAATGGATTCAACCCAACATGGGATGCCGAAGTTTCTATCACGTTGAAAGATACGGATCTGACATTTATAAAAATCATGGTTGTTTCTGAAGAGACCCCAATTGCATCTGTTTGCCTTAAGCTGAGCTATCTGAGGATGGGATATCGTCATATTCCGCTTTTTAATATGGAGGGGGAACAATATATATTTTGCACTTTATTTATTCATACACAAATTTTATAGGCAAGCCTTTCCTGGCCAAATACACACATTCATATATACGTACTTATACATACATGCATAATAACATTATCTAGAACGGATATATCAAATTAGACGAGGAAGTATCACAACTTCTTATTTTCGCTAATTGCGTTCATCAGAAAGTTGATACATATTTCGCGTAGCGCGTTGACGCGTTTTCTTCCCGAGTTTTTGTACTTTTGTTACTATATTATATAAAGTAAAAAGAAAGGAGACCATATTGAGCTGTATCAAATGGAAACTACGCTCTCTTGGACGAAATAGGACGAGAACCACTGAAAGATGATATCACCATCAAGAAAGAGAACTATTTTATACAGCAAGAACATCAACCAAAAACCACGAGCTGTAGTAAAAGGTAACGAACTTCGCTCACCATCGAAAAGAAGGTCACAAATAGACACTGATTATGCACTCAGACGAAGTCCAATAAAGAAAGTCCAAATCCCAAAAGCTACGCAATTCATGTTATATGAGGAAACGGCTGAAGAAAGAGACCGGACTATCCACAGACATAATAATGAGGTATACAGTTGCAAAAATTCAGTATGTAATGAAAATAATCCTTCACAAGTAAAGGAAAACCTTTCACCTGCTAAACTTCACCCTGATAAAACGGCACTTATAAGAGAAGGAAAAAGAATCGCATTAAAGGATTTAAGCGTTGAAGAATTCAAAGGTTACATACAGGATCCTCTCACTGATGAGACTATACCACTGACGTTGCCATTGGGTAACAAAAAAATCAGTCTACCTAGTTTTATAACACCGCCAAGAAATTCGAAGATATCTGTTTTCTTCACTAGTAAACACCAAGGACAGAACCCAGAGACTCTAATATCCCGTTCGACCGATGATGTCTGCGAAAACAAAGTAGTGAGGAAACTGTCCTTCCGCATCTGTGAAGATGAGTAAATAGTCTACACAATTAGCCTTAATGATACCGATTAAATTCATTTACATATTCCTCAGCTCGTGTGTACACTAATAACAGAAAATATTGATAATAATCTATTTCATTTATTATATTACCCGACATTTTCTTCCCAAAAAAATTTTCGAAAATTGCGATGAGCTGAAAAGTGAAAATATTAGATTAAAATAGAAGAACGTTAGAATAAGAATAAGGCACCTGATATAGTGAATTTATGTTCCGTTAGTCATTTTAGACATCGTATCATTTATATCAGTACAGAAAACAATAAAAGTATACCATGGGCAAGGCTGCAAAAAAGAAGTACTCTGGAGCAACATCATCGAAGCAAGTCTCTGCAGAAAAGCATTTGAGTTCAGTATTTAAATTCAACACAGATCTGGGTCAGCATATTTTGAAAAACCCTTTAGTGGCACAAGGTATTGTTGATAAGGCACAGATTAGACCCTCAGACGTTGTTTTGGAGGTTGGTCCTGGTACAGGTAACCTAACGGTAAGAATCCTCGAACAAGCGAAAAACGTAGTGGCAGTAGAAATGGATCCCAGGATGGCGGCAGAATTAACGAAGAGGGTGCGTGGCACACCTGTGGAGAAGAAGCTGGAAATTATGCTTGGAGATTTTATGAAGACTGAATTACCATACTTTGATATCTGCATTAGTAACACACCTTATCAGATCTCATCACCTTTGGTTTTCAAATTAATTAACCAACCAAGACCACCAAGAGTATCCATTCTCATGTTTCAAAGAGAGTTTGCTTTAAGATTATTGGCAAGACCGGGCGACTCACTATATTGTAGGTTATCCGCCAATGTACAAATGTGGGCTAATGTCACACATATCATGAAAGTTGGGAAGAACAACTTCAGACCGCCACCACAAGTGGAATCCAGCGTTGTTAGACTAGAGATCAAAAATCCAAGACCGCAAGTGGATTATAACGAATGGGATGGTTTATTGAGAATCGTATTTGTAAGGAAAAACAGAACGATTTCAGCTGGCTTCAAATCGACCACCGTGATGGACATTCTGGAGAAAAATTATAAGACATTCTTAGCAATGAACAATGAAATGGTGGATGATACAAAGGGCTCTATGCACGATGTAGTCAAGGAGAAGATTGACACCGTGCTGAAGGAGACAGATTTGAGCGATAAAAGAGCAGGTAAATGTGATCAAAATGATTTTTTAAGATTATTATATGCTTTCCACCAAGTTGGTATTCATTTTTCATGAGCCTTCTTATCAATTATTTAAGTGGTTGTATACTATTTACCTGAGATAACGAAAAAGAAATTTCAAATTAAGCTTATCTTGACAGCGGGGCTGATTTGTTTCTCGAAGACGGAAAGTGGGGAATCTTCTTACGTAATTCAGCCCGATAATGAGGACTCCGATCCTTACTGGTACGATAAAGAATGGTTGCATCTTTTCCTATTTCTCGAAATCGTTATCTTATATATTAGATACTGCTGTATGTAAAAAGTTTAAGCCTCTGATTTCTTAATCTAAACTTCTCTTTTGAAGGCACCAGGGTGCAGAAAAGCGCATCTATTGTTTCCCAGTGGAACTTTGTTGAGATAGCAGTGTTTGTTTTCTTTTCACTTAACGGCAACCAACACCGATAGCGACCTCGCTGGCATTATGGAGTGGCCGCACGGCGTCGCTCAATGGCACGGCACTGATCGCGGCAGGAGTGGCTGCGCGGTGATGTATTTCCGCACAGGGACCAGAGGAAGCTTCCCAGGCGGTGACAGCAACTGAAGTCATATCATGTCTTCTCCAAAACATTCGTGACATCTAGTCATGCTTCTCACGACACACTCCGATTGGTATAGCTTTTTCGGTGGTTTTAGCCGTTGCTTAGGGGAAAAGAGGAGAAACCGTACCGTCAGTATCAGCCAGAAAATTTTGATATCCAATATGATAGCAAAGTGATTAGAACTTGGGGTTATCTGGCCCTTTTTTGTTATCATATTCGTATACTCAACGACATCTCGACTTCACCGGTCCTTTTTGTATATATAAAAGATGGCGTGTAGATACACTTGAATATTCTTGGAGAACGTAACTTGTTTTGAGTTAAAGTGTTGGATAAAGTACTACATCAATCGTTCTTTTATAGAGCCAGACACAATTATTTTGCACTTCCAACTGAGGGTACAGCTGAAAACACAAAGGAAAAGATCAAGAACTTTAAATAATGAAGATGCCTCTAAAGAAGATGTTTACTAGCGCATCTCCTCGTAACTCTTCTTCTCTTGACAGCGACCATGATGCTTACTATTCCAAACAGAATCCCGATAATTTCCCTGTAAAGGAGCAAGAAATCTATAACATTGACCTCGAAGAAAACAATGTGTCCTCCCGTTCATCCACCTCTACATCACCTTCAGCAAGGGACGACTCTTTCGTGGTTCCAGATGGTAAAGATGAAAACACAAGGTTGAGGAAAGAGTTAAAGGCAAGACATATTTCTATGATCGCCATTGGTGGTTCATTAGGTACAGGCCTGCTTATAGGTACAGGTACAGCCTTATTGACCGGGGGTCCAGTTGCCATGTTAATTGCATATGCTTTTGTCGGCCTTTTAGTCTTTTACACCATGGCCTGTCTTGGTGAAATGGCTTCTTACATTCCATTGGATGGTTTTACAAGTTACGCCTCTCGTTATGTGGATCCTGCATTAGGTTTTGCTATTGGTTATACTTACCTTTTCAAATATTTCATCTTACCTCCCAATCAACTTACTGCAGCTGCTTTGGTCATTCAATATTGGATTAGCAGAGACCGCGTTAACCCTGGTGTGTGGATTACTATATTCTTGGTTGTTATTGTCGCTATCAATGTCGTCGGTGTAAAATTTTTTGGGGAATTTGAATTTTGGTTGTCCAGTTTCAAAGTCATGGTAATGCTGGGTCTAATCCTGTTACTATTTATCATTATGCTTGGTGGAGGTCCTAACCATGACCGTCTAGGGTTTAGATACTGGCGTGATCCTGGTGCATTCAAAGAATACTCGACGGCTATCACTGGTGGTAAGGGTAAATTTGTTTCGTTCATTGCGGTTTTCGTCTACAGTCTTTTCAGTTACACAGGTATTGAGTTGACAGGTATTGTTTGTTCTGAAGCAGAAAATCCAAGAAAGAGTGTTCCAAAAGCAATCAAATTGACAGTTTATCGTATCATTGTTTTCTACCTATGCACCGTTTTCCTTTTGGGTATGTGCGTTGCATACAATGATCCTCGTTTACTTTCTACAAAAGGCAAAAGTATGTCTGCAGCAGCTTCCCCATTCGTGGTTGCCATTCAAAACTCAGGTATCAAAGTCTTACCTCATATCTTCAATGCTTGTGTCCTAGTTTTCGTTTTCAGTGCTTGTAACTCGGATTTGTATGTTTCTTCCAGAAATTTATACGCGTTGGCTATTGATGGTAAGGCGCCAAAGATCTTCGCTAAGACAAGTAGATGGGGTGTTCCTTACAATGCCTTGATTCTCTCCGTGTTGTTTTGTTGCTTGGCGTACATGAATGTGTCTTCAGGATCAGCGAAGATTTTCAACTACTTTGTTAACGTTGTTTCAATGTTCGGTATCTTAAGTTGGATCACCATTTTAATTGTTTACATCTATTTTGATAAAGCTTGCCGTGCTCAAGGGATCGATAAATCAAAGTTTGCCTATGTCGCTCCTGGTCAACGTTATGGTGCTTATTTTGCTTTATTCTTTTGCATTTTGATCGCATTGATCAAAAACTTCACTGTCTTCCTTGGTCATAAATTTGATTATAAAACTTTTATCACTGGGTATATTGGCTTGCCTGTCTATGTCCTTTCTTGGGCTGGGTACAAATTGATATACAAAACCAAAGTGATTAAGTCAACTGACGTGGATCTATACACATTCAAGGAAATATACGATAGAGAAGAAGAAGAGGGGAGAAGGAAAGACCAAGAAAAGGAAGAGCGTTTGAAAAGTAATGGTAAAAATATGGAGTGGTTCTATGAAAAATTTTTGGGAAATATCTTCTAGATGCCTCTTTAATCAACCCTCACGACCACTCGAAACTATATTCAACAAATCAAAAAATTAGTAAAAGCATTCTCCCTTTTTGGCCTCTTCTCCTTTCTCTTATTAACAGTTATCATTAACATTTTTTATTTTCAGTTCTACCGCAGCATTATTGCATTATTAATTTTAGAGAGAGATTTTTCTTGGAAGAATGGAAAAAGTCCACGATTTTTTCGAAAATAAATTTTATATTACATACATTTTAATAAAACAGTTCAAATTTATAAATACAAACCAAAACATAAAATGGAGGAAGTTTTCATTGTTTTCCATTTGTGGAATCATAACATACAGACATTACTCAGTTTTCCAACTCATCTAACTCAAAGTCCGATGTAGAAAGTAACTCGGCAGTAGCTACAACGTTTTGTTTGGAGGCCCTCATGTTGATGACCCATATAGTAGAACTAACGATGACCGCCATACCACACCACGTCCATATGTTTGGCCAGTGGTGAAATAGCACAACATCCCAGAAAACAGCATATATAACTTGAGTATAAGTCATTAATGAACCCCTGCCTGCACGCTCCCTTTGAATTCCCATCGTTAATAGGATTTGGTGGATGAAACCAGAAACACCCAAGTTCAGGAACAATCCCCACTGTTTCCACGAATGAGGCAGCTGTAAAGTCATCGAGGGAATAAGAAACACACCAAGTGCCGCCACAACAGTAGTGACCAACGAGAAATAGCTAACACTCATGATGGCATGTGCCTTGTTACCGATATACCTTATAATAATGTAAACACTACTCAATCCGCAAACCCCCAATAAACTCACTCCGATAGCAATGAGTCTTAATTTAGGATTTTGAGTTTCGACAATATCGTCCTGTGAAGCTTCCTGCCCCTGGGTTTGCTCGCCAAACAGAAATGTAGGTCGAATGATTAACACGACTCCAGAAAATGAAATTAGGGACCCCAAGGCTTCAAGCTTACTGAATGGCTCACCCAACAATAAAAATGAAAGGAAAATGGTTAGGGTTGGCGACATGAAGGTGATTAAGACAGCGTCACTAATACTTAAATACATTAAAGAAAAGTACATTCCAAAAACACCAAAAAACCCCATTATACCTCGAAGTATCAACCATTTCCTACATGATGCCGGACCCCATGGAATGTCTGGAACACTTTGTTTATTCCAATGCATGTATACGAGCGTGCAACAGTACGTAATGGACATTCTTACTAGCAGAATTTGTAGAGGATTAATTCTTGATTGCGAAGTTTCTAGTGGGTCATTTTCTAGGACTTTGGTAGAAACTACCATAGAAGAGTTGAAAAAATAAGACACTATAAGTAAGATAAGCCCATAATTGGGCTTTAGGTAATCTTTACTAATTCTTTGCAGCGTCATTGAGATAGGAGGTGTTTATTCTACTTTTCTATAGTAGTCCCTTCGGTGGACGTAATAATTTGATAGTTTTCCCTACCTCCTTTGTTTTTTTTTTCAGATGACTCAATTAGTGACTAAGGAAAAAAGGACTTTATATGAAAGTCAAAATTCTATAAAATGTGCTATAAATAACTTTTAAAATCAAGTATAAAAGTAAAACCGTTACCTTCTTTTGGAAGGTTTAGTAGTCGTATCTCTTTCAATGATTCCACCTGTATCCTCTAGACGCTCTTCCTCAAGGGTCACCTGGTCTCTTCTTTCCCACCAACGATCTTCACATAATTCGAAGGACTTTGTCTTTAACTGTTTACCCTTCAGGTTTCTGTTGTTAGAAATAGACCAAGTTAAGAAGTTTGCACCTTCCCTTAAGTAAAATGCTCTTAAAGTTTCGAATGGTTTCGGATGTGGTAACCAAGACCTTTCGTCTGGAATCTCCATTTGCGCTTGTTTGTCGTCTTCGCCCTCGCTTTCCTCATCGTCGTCACCTTCAAGGAGTGCTGCATCTTGCTCCTCTTCATCGTCGTCCTCGTCATCCTCTTCATCCTCGTATTCAAACTCATCTTCATCGGAATCTCTATCACCTAGTCTTTTTGCTTCTTCAATGGCAGACAGATCTTCCCAGTAAACCTTGACACCATCTAATTTGTTCAAATCTATACTATAAAAAGAGTTTATAGGATAATCCTTCTCACCGAGTTCCCAGACACCACTGTAAATAAACAACGAGTCACCAACCACACAAGTTGCTGCGTTAAACCTTGGATGCGGTAATTGATTTGATATTGTAATATCATCTTGGTTCTCCAAATCGCTGTCATCTTCGTCATCTTCATCGTCGTCGATAGAGTTAGGACCTATTGCGGTGTTGTCATCATTGTTATCGTCATCATCATTTAGATTAGACTTGGCCAGAATGGAATTTAATAAATCTTGCAACTCCTTTTCTTGATCTTTATTAGATTTTCTTTTGCTTGTGGCGGGTGAGTTCCTATTATTCGTTTGACGCTGAGGCTTGATTCTTAGTTTAGACCATTTGTTCAACTCTAGGTGGAACATATATAAGTCGTTATAGAAAACAGATTCTAAGGATTCCTCAGTTTCTTGTAAATCGTAGACACCACCAAAAGCGACGGACTTATTTTGCTTCCATAGGTTGAACGAATAGCCAACCCTTGGTGAGGGCTGGTTTTTGAAATTCCTTAATTTTTCCCATTGCCACTTCTTTGGATCAGGCGTTAAATTCAGTTTCCATGCGTCATTCAAGATTTTCCCCTTCATCAAATTTTTATTATTTTTGGCAATGATTTTACAGTAACCACCCATTAATATGGCTGAATTATCTGTGGGGATGAAACAATGGCCAGATCTAGCGTCAGGCTTACTGTTGGTCTCTAATTTGCTCCATTTGTAGTTTGAAATATCAAAACACCACAAATCATTCAAGTAAGAAGTCTGGCCATTCCCCAAATCTCTAAACCCACCAAATAATATAAAATAGTTTTTCCAAGCAATAATTCTATGACCTGATCTGGCACTGGGTGAGGAATCTCTACCACCAAATTCCAATTTAGTGAATTTTCTTTCAGCACAGTCGAACAGCCACGTATCAGAGTAGTGATAAAATTTAGATTGCTTTGGGGAGGAGAATTCACCACCATGCAACAATGCTATTCCGGAAGGATGTACAGCAACAGCTGCACTGGATCTGGGCAAAGGTGCATTTTGAGAAACGTATTTTTTCCAGGAATTGTTCTTGATGGAGTATGAATATAAATCATTATAAAAATGTGTCAGTTTGGTTTCTGGATCTGTAAACTCACCTCCGAAAATGAACAATTCGTGTTTATTGTGTTGCGGATTTGCAAACATTAACGGATGGGTACGGCAAGAGGGTTTTTCCACAGAAGTGATATCTACGTGCTCCAATTCAATTTGCTTCTTGCTGAAGCTGGAAAGAATTTCATCAAGATCTTGGTCACTTTCATCATCATCGTCGCCGTCTAGGGACTTATTCTTGTTCTTGTGGAACTTTTTCTCTTGTTTTTTCTGGTTTTTCTGATTCTTCAGCTCAGCACGTGCCTTTTTGGCTTCTTTATCCTTCTTAGTCTTCTTCGCCATTATTCAATGTTTTTATAGCCTTGCAAACCTTTTCTCTTTTTGCGAGTAGCCGATCTGTTCTTCGAGATGCCCATTATTTTTTTAATCTTTTTTTCAATTTTTTTTTTTTCAGTTTTCTTTCAGTTTCATCAAATCTACGGTGAAATGGAGCAGAAAAAACTACTAAATGTTACTTTTACTGATATTACTACTACTACCGCGAACTATTGACACTACTACATTAACTATAACTATAACGACAAAAAGGAGTAAAGAAGGTTTGTAAGGCTTGGTATCTGCAGCCCCACTGATATACAGAATTGAGCCGCATAAAGCCACCCTGTAATACTGTTTGTTAAAATATGTCCTTGGGTCTTGCAAACCACAGGCGACATCAAAATGTCAGTACCTCTAATAATGATCACCCATGATCCGAATATAGACATGAAAGGTAGCCGTAATTGCCTCTAGTTCTTGCCATCAATATCTTATTGGAGGAGCTTCAGGCCCCTCTCCTGAGCCGATTCTCGGAATGACTACCCCGATTCCCGGAATGGGCGTTCGATGATTGGCTCTTTCCTGTAGAGTCCTTTTTACGTTTCTTATAGGCTATATAAAACCATCATCACCATTATCGACATTGCACTAGCCTCCGGCAGGAAGTCTGACCGAACACATGGAAGAGTGACTCTAGTTCTTTTTTCTGGGATACTCATATTCTTTCCCCATCATAGAATCATTTTTTTGCATTTTTGAATTCGTGACTTCTACTGCTGCAGCTGCTTTTTTTCTCAAATCAAGGAATTCCCATAAAGTCAAGCCATTAAACAGATAAGAGATATAATCATGTTCAGGATTACCAATTCTAGTTGCAAAGCATTCGTGCAATCGTCATATAAGCTCAATATAAGAAGAATGAACTCCTCCTTTAGAACAGAAACCGATGCATTCGGTGAGATCAACGTGCCTGCTGATAAGTACTGGGGTGCTCAAACTCAAAGATCCTTCCAAAACTTCAAAATAGGTGGTGCTCGTGAAAGAATGCCATTGCCTTTAGTGCATGCATTTGGTGTTTTGAAGAAATCTGCCGCGATTGTGAACGAGTCTCTCGGAGGATTGGATCCCAAGATTTCCAAAGCTATTCAACAGGCTGCCGACGAAGTAGCTTCTGGTAAACTAGATGATCATTTCCCATTGGTTGTTTTCCAAACAGGTTCCGGCACCCAATCCAACATGAATGCGAATGAAGTCATTTCTAATCGTGCCATTGAGATCCTAGGTGGCAAAATCGGATCCAAACAAGTCCATCCAAACAACCACTGTAATCAGTCTCAATCATCCAATGACACTTTCCCAACCGTCATGCATATTGCTGCCAGTTCACAAATTCAAAACGAATTGATACCTGAATTGACCAATTTGAAGAATGCCCTTGAAGCTAAATCCAAGGAATTTGACCATATTGTGAAGATTGGTAGAACACACTTGCAAGATGCTACGCCTTTGACACTGGGCCAAGAATTTTCAGGTTACGTGCAACAAGTTGAGAACGGTATCCAAAGAGTTGCTCATTCCTTGAAAACATTGAGTTTCCTGGCTCAAGGTGGTACCGCCGTCGGCACAGGTTTGAATACCAAGCCCGGATTCGATGTCAAGATAGCTGAGCAAATCTCTAAAGAAACTGGACTAAAGTTTCAAACTGCCCCTAACAAGTTCGAAGCCTTGGCTGCTCACGATGCCATAGTCGAATGTAGTGGCGCTCTAAATACTCTTGCTTGTTCTCTTTTCAAAATAGCGCAAGATATTAGATACTTAGGATCTGGGCCACGTTGCGGTTACCATGAACTAATGTTACCAGAGAATGAACCAGGCTCCTCTATTATGCCTGGTAAAGTTAACCCCACCCAAAACGAGGCATTGACTCAAGTCTGTGTCCAAGTCATGGGTAACAACGCAGCTATCACGTTTGCTGGCTCTCAAGGTCAATTCGAACTAAATGTCTTTAAACCGGTAATGATCGCCAATCTATTGAACTCGATTAGGCTAATAACTGATGCTGCGTATTCGTTCAGAGTACACTGCGTTGAAGGTATCAAAGCCAATGAACCTCGTATCCATGAACTTTTGACCAAATCTTTAATGTTAGTCACTGCTTTGAACCCTAAGATCGGTTACGATGCCGCTTCCAAGGTCGCCAAAAATGCTCATAAGAAGGGCATCACCTTGAAGGAAAGTGCGTTGGAATTGGGTGTATTGACTGAAAAGGAATTTGATGAATGGGTTGTCCCTGAAAACATGCTAGGTCCTAAATAAAACTGGCTAAATATCTATTATATACAATTTTTCTATGTTTAACCATAAAAAGGAAAATGAGGAAGTGAGTACAGTTTGTAAGTTCAGCATTATTCTTTCCAGTAGGGCCCCGCCTCTCGCCGATTGCGTGAGAAGGCGAAATTAGACGGACCCTCTTCATTTGATAGCACTAATGGGATCCCGCAAACTTACATCGCTACATGATTATTGCTGTTTAACCCATAATATACTTGTTGGTAAATGAGTATTTTGCGTCATTCTTTTTATTTTTCTTGTCATTTTGGGTCGGGTAATGGATATTAATATTACCCGCGTCAGAGAAAGGGGAATTTTCTGGAATGATAACAAATAAGAAAGTAGACAAGAAGAGCAAAATCTCTCTATAAAGTTTACGCAGCAAATATCGGTTTAAGAACAAGCAAAACAAAGGAAAAGAACTATTAGATCTCCGAGAACTTTTCCAATTTTTATCGTGCCAAAGTTGTATTAGAAGATAATAACTGTTTAAAGAAGAACATGTTTGCATCCGCTGGACAACACCCTCAAATTGTTCCTAAAGAAGAGGAATCTATACTAAACTACCTCCTTGAAGTGAGATCTTCCTTGGCTAAACTAAAGCAAAACAGGACTCAATATTTAAATTCTAAGGATGTTCAAACTACTTACCAACATGTTTTAACCAAAGTCAGAGAGTTGGATGATATTAGGAAAAACAGTCATGAGACTCCGGCTAAAAGCGCCGCTACTTTGATTCATAACACCGAATTACATAACAGAGTTGACTCCGTGCTGGATGACGTCTTTCAATTGCTCTCGCTGTGCTTTTTGACTGTTGGCCTAAAAAATTCTGCACCTGCGACTTATGCATCGTTATCTACTGTGGAAAGTCTTTTGGAACATTTAAATGAATCGAACGTCTTCACTCATCACGATTTGAGTCCTATCAAGGAAAGATTGGATGAAATCAGCAAGATCGTCGAACAAAAAAACTCAAGTCCTATGTACGATGAGGATGGAAATGATGACCGATTAAGAGAAATCGATAACGAAAGAAAAAAAAACAAAATCGAGGAAGATCTATTACTACGTGCTAAATTGAAGCATTGTAAAGACGAATATGATACATTGGAAAGCAAATTGGAGGAAATCGATCCGTCTTTGTCTACTGTGATGGAAAAATTATTCCGAATTAGGAGAGGATTATTATCATTAGTTGCATCTGCTAAGAAAACAATATCTAAACCTAGTGTTAATACCAACTCTTTGTTGCAGGAACAAAATGATTTGCAAAGAAACAATGAAAGCTTGACGGATGACAAGCATTTAGTATCCCAAGAATACGTCCATGAGAAATTATCAGCTTTGAAGAACGAATTAAGTGAGTTAGAATCTAATCGTGATGATTCTGGTAAATTCAAGTCCTTGGAGTCTCATCAGGTGGCAGAAAACGGCCAAAGTGTTCTTAATGGTCTATTGGATGATTGCCATGATTTAGTTAACGATTTATCACATCAAAAAAATGGCGGGTTGACATTAGATCCATATCTGCAACCAATATATGAACAGCTAATTGATATAAAGACTACCTTAGAAAATTTGATGATCACAAGAAGATGGACTTTGAGAGAAACCGATTTGTTCTCTTACCAAAAAAAATTGAACGAAATTGATAACAAAAGGATTAACGGTAAGTTCCCAACAAAATCCCAGGACTCAAAGGGACAGTCAATACTATTATACCTGTTGCGTAGATGTTATGCCATAATTTATAAATTGTTGGAAAGTTCAGAACCTGTATCTGAGGCGTTACAGCCAATTCATAATCAACTATCTACAGTCCGTCGTTGTCTATTGGAATTAAAGAGAATGGGAGGCGTGAATAACGAAAGAGAGTTGTATCCCTATCAAATGAAGTTAGCTTCATTGGACAACCTGAGAACTGACGGTATATTTTATGACTCTGATGGTAATATACCTGAAGGCCAAGGTATACTGAATGCTTTATTGGCAGAATGTTTTGATATCTTGCATGAATTGAAAGTGGAAGCTGAGGAAAAAGCACAAAACTCTACTTCTAGTGATGATTCAGACGATGAAGATAATGGAGAATCGATTGTAGACTCGAACTCAAACGACAGCGAACCTGAATCTGAATACCAACAAGAATAGGTGACAATATTTTTTTATCTTCCATCTCTCCCTATTTTTAGTAGAGGAAAACATAATAAAGAACAAAATGAAATACAGAAAGAAAAAAAGTTATTCTCTTATGTCTATGTATATAACAAACCCTGAATGAGCATCTATATAAAAACAAAAATATATAAACAACTTTATGTCATTATCATGATTGTCAGTAGGGAAAAGAAAAAAGGAAAAGGACATATATATACCCTGTATCTTTGTCCATGCACCATAGAATTTTGCCTTCTCTATTCATTTTTTCAGAGATTACGTCAGCCTTATTGTGTAATCATCACCACTTTGCGTGATATACCTTACCCATGGGTAGCTCTTGTACTGCAATTTGGGTTCATTGATTTTTAAATAACGTACTTGAATACCCGATGTGGTAAAGTAAGGTATCTGAAATTTGATTTGGACAGGTCCCTTCAAGATTTCTGCGTTATTTTTTGGTATTGTTCTATTGCCGTCCTCGTTAGTTGATATTGAAGGCAGCCCTAATTCTGCAGACATTGAGTACTCTTTACCACCTGGAAAACTTCTTATTTTCCATAGAATTGCACTTTTTTCAGGAACATACTTTAAGGACCCATGTGAATATTTGAAAGTTGGCGTGTCCGCATCGTCCGGAACTGGTATCAATATCTCCACATTAGTTGCAGTAGATTTTCTTTTAATTTGGGCCTTGGCCTTGCAGTGGATTTCAATCCTAGAATTCGAATGAACCTGGACGTTTACATCACACCAAATTAACGGTTTTATCGTGGTAGATAGCCTGTAGTTCATTAAATCGAACTTTCCATCAGGTGGTATAAACGTTATGATTTTTTCATTTTCGAATTTGCTTAATCGAACGCATTGATGAAATTTCAAATCTTCCAATTCAATATTGACCTTCCTCTTGCTTGTAGTCGATGATGACGTTATGGATGGTTTTTTATCAGTGTCCGTGTTATTATCGGGTGTCGTCGCGCTTGCAGGTGGGATATTAGTATCATCATCCAAATATTTGGAAAAAATGCCTTTATCGTTAATACCCAATTTTAGATCTGGCATACCAGACAATTTTGAGTTAACCTTAACATCGCCAATAATTTCTGATCTCAAAACTTGGCCTTTTTGAGTCATGAGCATATTAATAGATTCCACGATATCCAGAAAGGCCTCGTTTTTTTTGTGAGTAATACCTTCTGGCCTCCAACTAACTGAATTTGTCAGTGCGACGGGTGGTCTAGTGGCATTTCTCTTCTTCTTAGCGGATTTAACTAATTTGAAGGATTTTTGCGTTATGTACTGCTTCAGCATCTTAGTTTCGGTGATTTGTGGTATACCATAATCCATTACTTCATCCAGTAATTCGTATATTATAACAAAATTATCTCTAATAGATTCTTCTTCCACGGTTTTTAAGTAGTCACTCAGTACTTCTACTAATTTGTGCAAAAAGGTAAAAATGGCAGCCGCATTGGCACTAAGAGAAGTCACAATTGCCACCACGTACAGATCGTTATGCTGTATAAATAAATACTCGAGACCATTGTGGTTCAAACATGGAGGAATCAGATTTGATTGCTCCTCTAAATCCGAGAGTAATATAGGGAATTTGTCAATTGCAGAAAGTGGAATATCATCTCTATATCTTCTTGATAGGAGTGGTTTTCCATTATGGTCGCAAAAATATACTGCAGAAGCCATTCTGTGTCCCTCCAAGTTCGTAATTTACAATTTTCAGAAATACTCCTATATTTAATTGTACGACTTAGTTTTTCTATATGCTTTTTTCTGTTCAGCCCACTTCCCGTTTATTTCTTGATTTTTCATCATCCAGCAATATTTCAATACGCACAATTAACATCGCTATTAACGACTTCCAAAGACTATTATCATAATTAGAAATACCCTTTTTGCTTCGTTGGAACTACGTCTAATGATGGCTATGGGATATGGCGAGCGTATTTTCTACCATTGAAATGTATTCACCTTTATTATGTAACTATTATAGATTCATGGCGGTCCTATTGATAGTATGCAGGACTTTTAGGGCGTAGAAAATCTTGAGATTGGGCCGAATGCTTAATTATTCTCGGACGGGGAATAACTTGAAGAATATATATATAAAGACACACTCTTCATAAATCCTCTGTGTCAACATTAACTGTTTACTTAAGATGCTTTCAGTCGTGATGTTCTTTTTTTTCTTTTAATGTCGGAATTGTCTGTCGTAGTTCTGTCAGCTAATGTTACGAGAATATCCAACTGCAGTGTTAGATTTCTGAAAGATGAGAGGGTTTCTTGTGGGGTCTCTGCAGGAAGATTCTGCAGGATAAGTTATATAAACGAAAATATGGCGAATACTTGAGATATGTAACTGAGATGGTGGCGTCGCTAAAACACCAAAAACAGAACAAAGATTTTGGATCCTGACGAACAGTCTTTATTATATTGATAAAATTAAAAGAACTTTCTTATGTTATTGTTACCTATTTTTGTATAATTCATTAGTTCTATATATAACTTTTATATAATTTGTAAAAGTCGATGCGTCTATCATTCGTGTTCTAAAGCGGCGGTCCAGAAGTTAGCTTCCAACTCACAAACTTCAGCATATATTGTCACCAGTGTATCAAGTTGTTCTGGAGGATATGTTTCCAAGATGTGATTCAACAGCTTTTCGCCTTCAAGCATAGCTTCATGGCACCATGAAGATGAGTAAGTTTCACACCATTCACGGTAAACGGAGCCTTCTGCTGCAGTTACTTTATTCTTGATCTTGGTCAAAGCGTGAACATAGCCCATTAAGCAAGGATTAAGAGCTACAACTAACTCCTGCCAGTTACCTCTTCTGGAAACATCATTAAAGTAGCGACAGTAAGCCCTTAATGCAGGACCCCTCTGAATCTTTTGTAAGTAGTCCGGGTCCTTAACTCCAAATTCCTCTCTTAATCTTCTTTCATGTTGGCAAAGCCCATTACGAACGCATTCGACAATAACTAGCTCCTTTTCTAAATCTTCAAGACATGGAGATTTACTACCCGCGATGCAGGAAATCCTAGCATAATTGATTAAGTACAGGTAATCTTGTTCGATAAAAAATTGGAACTTCTTAGGCTCTAATGAACCGTCTGCTACTTTTCTAACAAAATCATGGTTCACATAGGAGTCCCAGTGAGGTTTAACTTTAGGGTGATTTATTAGGTATTTATAGAAACTTCCGCCAGGAATTTTGTTAAGACAACTTTTGACTGGCTTTTTGTGTACGGCATCTGATGCAGTGAAACATTCGTCACTGAGCATTTTTTCTAATGGAATTTCTACGGCGTAGACATGATTAATTGGCCCATTGTCCTTAACAGTTTCTTTCGTGACATCACAGCCAATGGCCACGGCATTTTGGACGTACTCAATACCACCATAAACAGATTGGGGAAGGGAGTAACCGCGAGCCAAATTTGATGCAATGGCGGAAGCTAGGGTGCACCCGGTACCATGAGTGTGGGTTGTATTAACAAAATTACCCTTAAAGGTTATTAACTTTTGTTCGGCCCCTAAGTAAAGAACATCGGTAATGTACTTTCCTTCTTCATCATTCCATGGAATGTGACCACCTTTCACCAAAATATTGGAACACTTGGTGATTTTGGCAAGGTCTTTTGCGACTTCGAAAATGTCTTGCAATTTACTTATTTCTCTGTCTTCACCTAACAGCTTGAAACACTCTGGAATGTTAGGAGTCAAAATGTCAGCAAAAGGTGCAATTTTCTCCGTAATTAAGCTAGCTATATCCTTTCCAGCTAAAGAAGAGCCAGAAGTAGCAACAAGGACTGGATCAACTACTAACTTAGGCCTATTTTCACCAAGATGCAGAAGTTTTTCGTGCAACACCTCGATAGCAGCTGCCGTAAGCATGCCAGTCTTGATGACGTCACATTTCATGTCCTGTAAATTGGCATCCAAAATTTGGGAAACCACTTTTTTTGGCGTGTTATTAATGCTGTATACTTTAACTGGAGTTTGAGCATTCAAAGCAGTGATACAAGTCATAGCATAGCATCTGTGTGCAGTGATAGTTTTCACATCTGCTTCAATACCAGCACCACCGCTAGGATCTGTTCCGGCAATAGACAAAACTGTAGGTAATTTTTCATTATTGGCCAAACTGAGATATGGTGGAGGTGTGTTAATATTGACTGTAGAATAGGTCATTGTGGAAAGACAGTTGATTTCCTTGTATGTATATATTTATTTCTTAACCTGATCAGATTTGGAAGTATAAACAATGATGCAAACGATGGGTACTGATTCCAACTTTGCATATTTGTCTAGTGCTATAAATAAGAGGATTTCTCTTGCCAGATGGAACAGCTCTAAGGGTTTCCAATATTCAGTCTGGAAGCATCGATCTATCAGAAAGGAGAAGTTATACGTATACGTACCATTAGAGAAGCACGAGATCGTGAAGTGAGAGCAGATCTGGCAGTTGCTAAAATATCGCGTGCACATTCATGGGGTAAATATTACTATAGTACTTCGTGTATATATGCAAATATAGGAAGCGCACGCTAAATGTCAAATCAGTAATAAAATAATGAAAATCACGTTTCTTGTAAAACAAAAGCGATTCACTTTATTTTGGTTACCTTCATTGTTTTTTCGAATACTTGAGCTCATTCGTAACATTTTTATGATAGTTTTGGAAATTCTATAGGCTAGTGAAACTTACACAGCAATTTCTTGGGAGTCCATTTTCGTTGACAATCTGCAGTTAGTCTGTGATGCATGAGAATGAGATTGAGGAGAATAAATTGGTTAATTGTTGAGATTCCATTGTTGTTAAGGGATATAATATTGGGCATACAGAATATACTAGAAGTTATCCTCGAGAATATTCGAATTCACAAAAGGGAATCGATAATTCTACATAACAATATCACATCTTCTTTTTCATTTTATATTTTGTCGCTCATTATCCCATTACTCTATTAATCCTTGCGTTTCAGCTTCCATTAAACCTGCTGTAATTTCTCATATCCTTCGCGTATAAACTACGAAATTACAATTAATAGTTCCTTAATTACCTTGAGTGATGGTAAAAGGGGCGGTTTATCATTTCTTCACCCTTTTAAACAGCGTAAAGTAATTCAAACATAGAGAAACTGTATGTTTATACATTATCTATTTGTTTTAGACAGTTGTTACAGTTACCCGTGAAGATAGAAATAAAACCCACTTGTTTTTAACAAATTTGTCATACAACGACCGATGGGGTGATTGTTGAGCTTGATAAGATAATTTAAAATGCTACTGTTGAAACTAACTGTCCACTGTGATGATGACAACGAATAGCGTCCTCATAATTATGAGGGTTTAAGGCAAAAAATTAATTGAAACGGACAGGAATTGAACCTGCAACCCTTCGATTGCAATCTTATTCCGTGGAATTTCCAAGATTTAATTGGAGTCGAAAGCTCTACCATTGAGCCACCGCTTCAACCTTTGTTGAAATATGTTCCTGTTAAAATCTGGTATATTCTAGGGGATTGTAATTATTTGAAATATTTGGTCTTTACACACTCTCAATGTTGGAATGTGAGAATTGGGTGAATAATTAGATAATTGTTGGGATTCCATTGTTGTTAAGGGATATAATATTGGGGCATACAGAATATCCTCGAGGAGAACTTCTAGTATATTCTATATACCTAATATTATAGCCTTTAGTAACAATGGAATCCCAACAAATATCTAATTATTCACCTAATTCTCATCTCTCATATCGTATAAGAAGATTTACTTTTATTCTTGATTAATACTGCAACCTAACTACTAATTATCAACAAAATTTCAAATAATACTAGTCACTAATCATCAACAATTTTTGACAAAAATGCCACCACTTTTAATGGACTTCGTATATGATTTTCACCGTTGACTTGAAAAAACTAGACATATGGAGGTAAAGGCGCTTTGTTAAGCGCTTGAGAACAAAAATTGAACACGAAAAAACCCTCTGATAAAGGGCGTCAGAGTGTTGTTGAATATAAAGTAAGGACGGCCATCTATCTTTTGTTTACCTAGTACTATCCCGTTCTTTTGTGAGAATTGTGGTATGGCGGCTGATATAAATGAAAGTGATAGTCATGTTCCCATTATCGCTAGTGAGTCAAATTCGGAATCGAAGTACTACAAGCTCTGCCGAGTTACTTTCATTGTATTGGTTATTAGGGATTCATTAATTCCGCAATACATATTGTATAAGCGTTCGACGCTTGCTGATAAACCATATTTAGCTTTTGCATACGCAGCGTTTGTTTCAGTTGGATGGTTTCTAATATGGGGAGAAAGAGCATACAGAACTCAAGAAAGGGGACAATCTTCAAGATGCACCAATGCCAATTGTCCTCTTTTACGTTTTAAAAAAGAGCAGCCCAAGAATTTTACGTATACGTTCTGGTTGATATTTTTCCTTGCATATGCGGTTTTGACAATTTTTATTTGGATAGTTCAATTATTTTTTCGAAAAGATAATGTTCCTAAAATATCATCGCGACTTATCATACTAGATATTATCATTTTATCGTTCAATGTGGTGATAGCCCACAGTTTTAACGTTTATTTTTCACACAATGCTACTGTCGAGATTCATGATGATAGCTTCATAGTTTGAACAATTTTAGCATTGCTTGATGACAGTGGTACGAAGTAAACAAGGTCGTATCAAAGAAAGCCAGGATAAACACTATATATTTTAAAGTTGTATTCATAGCAAGCAACTGCATAAATCAGCGCTAAACATGTATGACAAATTTTGGCACTATACAGCTGGTGAACTGAAACAATATTTATACGAAGTATCCGTATCTAGGATGAAGTGATGATAATTGAATAGTTTCATGGTATATACGCTAATAGGTAGAAATGTTCTTTTTTAAAAGTGAAACTTTAAATTCATAAACATAGCGAAAGGAAACAACACTATATATATGGAATGTGCTAGAAGTTTTTCTCGAAAATACTGGAGTTCTTAAAAAGGACTAAATAACTCTGTACTATATCATAAACTATCTAATGTTCGTATTATATGCCGTCGTTCATTATCCCACTACATAATGAATTGTTGAACTTCAGATTCTATCAAACTGGATGACAGTTTATCTCTATTCCGATATTAGACTTTTCAACAAGATTAAACTTGAATGGGATGTACGAATAAGATACTTTTATCTGTCCATTTTGGTGATATTTTGCTGCTGATTCTAGGCAGAATGCAGTTTGACTTTACAGCATTTTTTCACGTATCCATTGATTATTACAAGTGAAATATGAAAAATATCTACCATGTAGAGTTATACCGATAAATTGAGTACACAGTTTCTTTGTTTTTATCCGGAGAATTTGAAGCTTCCTTCTATAAATCTTATTATATTTGTCTTTATTTAGTATTTTTTTGGCTAATTTGCATCCCTTTATCATGAAAAGAACAGGAACTATACTATCTGGGTATTGCCCATACCAAAAGAAATTAAGGATGAAGCACTACTTGAATTTCCGCTATTTATGGTGCCAGTTGGGGAGGGGAACATTCCATGGTTAATGAAGCTTGTCTTGGGTGGCCCCCCATTGAGGTAATGCGCCGTTGCAGGGTTTTGGTTTTCCTTATTAGACTCACTTATGTTCAGTAAATCAATATAATCATTGATTGCGTTATTACTGTTAGGGCCCGTAATTCGTTCGTAGATCCTTTGATTGTTATTGGTGTTCACGAGGCTATTCACACTAACGGTGCTACCACATACACTGTGTGACTGCTGTTGACTGAATTGGTACATATTTGGTGTGATTGGTGAAGATTGTTCCATATTCCGGCTGAAAACGCTGTTATCTGAGAGTGAGCTCATATTTCTCATTGGAGTATGGCTTTGAGATGAGGAAGCAGGTGATGGAATACATGTGGTATTTGAATTTTCAAAAGAACATGATGGGGTTGATGTGGTAAGCTTTCTTGATATATTCAAGTTGGATGCAATTTGCAGTTTTCTTTGTAGGTCCAATTGATATTCTTTTACTTGATTGATGAAGGGCAGAACACCGCTGACCGTTTTGTACACTTCCATCAAGGAGTTAGGAATGGAAACGATGCCGTTCATTAAGGTATTTAAAACTTCAGCATTTTTGCTTTCTGATGTCATTGGAGTCATTAAAAAGGGACCGTGGTCTTGATTAGTGAATTGGTTGATGATTGAGAATATACCATGCGATACCTCAAAAAGTTCATACTTTAGTAAATCGTACTGCCAGGCGGAGACATCGATCAAAAATTTTTTTAAATTAATCAATTTGATCTTTATTTTCAAGTCTTCTTCTTCCTCCTCCTCTTCGTTTTGGTAAGGCCTTTCGTCTACGGTAGCATCACTATCATGTGATAATTGAGACTGGCGTTTTTCGGAGCATTGTTTGTCATAAGTAACTTGATTTTCATAAAGTTCGTATTGCATCAAACAATTCTCATCAACATTCAAAACGTAATCATTGATCATTGGCTCATAAATATTCCAATTTAAAGTGTCTAGTATATGTCTTTCCATTTGTAAAAACATTGATTCATCAAAGACCTGGCCATCACCACAGTAATGAACTAATTCAGAGAGACGAGGTATACGGGCCCTTGGGTTAGGACCATAGAATCTTCCGCCGGTAGGAATAACCACATTATTGATGATGTGGTTACAACCACCCCAAGTCTTAGCAGCTAACCAGAGGCAAGTTGCCACAACTAATTTGGCTTGATCCCGCAATACAATTCTTTTGGAACAATAGCGGTCATATAATCTAACTGAATGGAAAAAAATACCATTTGTGACTCGAGTCACCACAGATAGCTCGAACAAGAAAGTAATGATGTTGGATCTTGTTTCCACAGGATTCATTTCAGGCTGCTGATCTATTAGTTTTGGATTAGGTTTAAACTTACATGACTGTGCAATAACATTCGTGGAGATTTCTTGGTGGTATTCTTGTAACATTTCGAAATGGGAAAGAAGTTCCGCATTAGATAGTTCGATTGGATAGTAGTCGGGTTTAGTATCGATGACGAGTCCCATACGGGGTCTTGAATCAGCACTAGCCATTATCGGTGGTAAAATTTAATGAATGAATGGGAAAAAGAAAAGATTTTCTTTTGTATGCAAATTATGATGTGCTAAGCGAATGAATTGGTAGCTATAGAGTCTAGCAATGCTGTATATAAGAAGAAAATTTGACGATGAAGTAAAGTAGATGTTAGAATAAAAAGAAATTGACCTTAATATTATCTATGACCAATGCATAAAGAAGCAGCAAGAGAAGCATAATAGTAATGAAAACTGATTGCTATTTTTTTATATATGAAATAGATAGTAAGTTAAACAAGTAGCCAGAGGCTGCGTGCGATACGCAAATAGAAGGCGGATCTGCGTTCTGCGTTTGCGCAGGCCTTTTTTTTTCCTTGCCATTTTTCAGCAGGGCTGTCAGATCAACATTTCGTAGATGAGAGCCTCAAAAAGGGCCAAAAGTTGTTTCAGTTGGTGTTCATTTCAATTTTTAGCAGTTATACTGAACAGGCTACGCCAAATGTACTCTTTGCCAGGCGTCCGCATGCGGAAACGTAACGGTTTTTGGCGCGTTTCGTGACTAGAACACGCCGTTTTGAGGTTCAACGGGACGAATTTCGTGTATTTCCGTTGAGGCAAGTTTCGCGAGGATTTCCATTTTTGGAAAGAAGGAGCCGGGTAAAATGCGCGTGTATTGATAACTTGGCACTTATGGACCCCAGTAGTATTACTAGCAATGAATAATTGGTTTAGCTCGCATCTTCAGGGACGAAGTCCGGGGGATACGAAAAGGATGGGATCACTTACAGATGAAAACGAACACGATTTTAGTAATCTGCTGTCCCTCATGGAGAAAACAAAAAAAAAGTTACTGCATCGCAACATACGCGGTACTGGAAAGATTTTTTAAGCATACAATGGAAGTAAAGGTGCCGAAAGAAGGGTGACTTGAACAAATTTTTCTGTTGCGATATATCACGCTCTCTCATAAAATAATTTCTGACGCGACTCGTTTTTGTGTCGCTCGGTGAAAATCACGAAAAACTTGACACCTTGAAAACTATTACAACGTAGAGACCGAAGACGAACAGATCAAAACAACAAATAAGGTCGATTGTGAAAGCGGAATAGAGGCGAATGACTATTGCACAATGAACCAGGAAGATAACACGGGCGGAGGAGGCATTTTTGGCCTTTTCAAGTGGACTAAGGATGCATTGTTTGGCACTGACATATCACCTTCAATGAAATATAAAGATCAGGAAGAACGAAGAGATCGATCTCGATATGCCCAAGACGACACAAATTACGCAATGAACTTTGGAAATGG
Source organism: Saccharomyces paradoxus (assembly GCF_002079055.1). Classification (NCBI taxonomy): domain Eukaryota; kingdom Fungi; phylum Ascomycota; class Saccharomycetes; order Saccharomycetales; family Saccharomycetaceae; genus Saccharomyces; species Saccharomyces paradoxus. The sequence goes on from NC_047502.1 coordinate 53,003, forward strand.
CTCCAATAGAAGGAGTGCGAACCTATCAAGATCAAATTCGTGGTCTGGTCTGGATTCAACGTTTCAGAGGAAGTACGAATTACTCCCGGAGTTCAACAAGAACGGCTTTGACTCAATTGGTAACAATAACTACTATAGCAAAGATAGAATACGATCTTTGCGAAGTCCTGCTCCGGTAGTACCGAGAGAACCATTTCGTGACGAACCTACAGACACATTTGGCCACAGATTACACACTAAAAGAAGAACTATAAATGAGCTTTCCAATTCGCAGATACCCTTTATACCACCTCAAGAAGACGACCCTTTGCTCTCTCAGTTATTTCAAAAGAGTGAAGTTAACGAACTCAGAAGTTCCCCTTATAAGTTATCGGTTAAAGATATACCAGGCAAATTTCCATCTCCCTTAACAAAACGTGATGAAATAGACAATTACGGTGTCCGAGACGAAGATGTCTGCCAGAGGAATATAGAGTATAAAAAGGCATATTTTGAGCTTTTTGCCCAGATGGATTTGAATAATAGAGACCTGGAAGACTTGTGTGAGGATGTTAGAGAGCAGCGTGAGCAATTCCACAAGAACGAGCAAACTTATAAGCAAGCATATGAGGAAATGAGAGCAGAGCTGGTAAATGAGTTGAAGAAATCTAAGACACTTTTTGAAAATTATTATTCATTAGGTCAGAAGTACAAGAGTTTGAAAAACGTTCTTGATCAAACAATCAGTCATGAGGCTGAACTGGCCACTTCTAGGGAACGACTGTACCAGGAGGAGGATTTGAAAAACTTTGAAATACAAACCTTGAAGCAAAGACTATCTGATCTAGAACTCAAATACACCAATTTGCAAATAGAAAAGGACATGCAGCGAGATAATTATGAATCCGAGATACATGATTTATTATTACAACTTAGTCTTCGTAATAAAAACGAAAGAAAAGATACTTCTGCTGGTTCGAACATTTTTTCAACTGTACGATACGACAGGACTCCATTTCACAATGGAAATAACAGTTACGACTCTAATTCGCATTCATGGGACACTGATTACTTAAAAAACATAGACGGATTCATAGAGCGCTGAGGCAAAAAAGCTGACGTTGCCTTCTCTGTAACATTAAAAACGCGTTGTAACGGTAACAATAATAACAATAAAAATGGGTTAACTAATTATGTATGGAATTTTATATATAGATAATGGAATAGAAGAGATACTTCCTTATTACCATCACTCAACACGAGCTGTAATTTCGCCCATTTTTCTTTATTTTCAGATTGCGATTTTAAACAAAAAAAGTGAAAGTTGAAGTTACGATGTGACATAAATTTGTTAAAATGAAAAAGATAAAATTCAGAATAGAAAAAAGAGTAACGCGGAATTATCTCTGTCAAATTGTGCCTTAAACATCGCACTTGCAACTGATTCATTAAGTCTCGCTGTCTTTTTCATTCGTCTGCTCGTTATTATCATTGGAAAGGGCTTATCTTCTCGCACGTGATTTTTCCCGCAGAATAACTACTGAGATATAACTGGTAATAAAAATATAGCAAAATCAGGCAGCAGTACGCTTGGATTTCTTCTATCATGTCAACTATACAATCGCCGGCACCAAAATCTTTGCAGCCAACTTATTCAGCCGCTTCACCAGGTTCTACGGGTACGTATATGAAGCCAGGCTTAATTGGTAGTCCTGCTGTTAGCAATCACACCGAGCCTAACAATGGTAATAATGACACCGTGGAAACTCAGGGACCAAACCAAAGAATTGATTTGGGCGCCATGATCGAAGAACTGACCTCACTATTGGGAAAAGAAAGTTGGACGAAATATGCCCAGATCATTAGTCTTTTCATTTTAGGCAAGTTATCTAGAAAGGAACTTTGTAATGAATTAGAACTACTATTCTTACCAAGCGCTGCAAATTTAGAAAAATCAAATACGAATCATCACCATAGTTTAGTACGACTTCATAACCAACTTTTATTAGGGATATTTGCTAATTCGTTACGTGAAAATCCTCTTGGTAGAAACGGTAATGAGAGTTCTTGGGGTTTTGGTAATGGAAGCAACAATCCAAACAATAAACTAAAAAAAACTAATAAGCATAATTCACAAATTGAAGTTTATAAGAAAATTGTCATGTCGTTACCTATAAATGACCGAAATAGACTGAAGATGATTACGAAAGAAGCCGGCAAAAGAGGTTTTATTTTCTGTTCTGTTTTTCAGGCTAGATTGAATAATATACCTAAGATTCCTATTGTAACTAATCCAGAAAGTTTGAAACGTGTCAAGAGTAATAACCTAAAAACGCCTCTAGAATGGTCGCAAGATATAATGAATGGGTTCAACGTTCCCTTAGCAAGCGAAAGTCATTCTTTGCCGGACACAGATTCGTTTTATTTAAGAATGGTTGGTATAGCAAGAGAGCATGGGTTAGTTGGTACAGTGGATGCACGTTGCGTAGAGCTTATATCACTGGCATTGGACCAATATCTTAAGAACATAATAGAGTTTACTATTGATACAGTTCGTTATAGAAGAAAAAAGTATTCCGATTATTACGATTTAAATGAAAGTGGGCTCTATAAGTCCGTATCGGAGATGGCTGCTGATAAACACGATGCCAAAATTAAGCAATTGAACGATGATAAAGATGAGACTGATTACGTTGATGAAGTCAAAAATAATAACAGTGGCAAGGACGATATTGGCGACATATCAATGAGCAGCATTACAAAGGCTGGCGAAGGAGTTAACGAGGAATTACATGAAAATAGAACAATATCATTAACGAATGAAGACATATATGATTCGTTATCTATATTTCCGAATTTGGTTGAACCTTCGGGGTCGTATTATTCGTTAACTAATTTGGGGTTAGTTAACGATGATGAACTAGTGGATATGAAGAGCAATATTGACGATTTGCCGGATTTCTTGGACGAAAAGCCGACTTTCACACCTTTGGACGAAAGAAATGTTGGTACCAGGCATGAATTAAATTGGCTAATCAAAGGGATTTTAACTGAGGATTGATGTATAAAATGTGTGTGTATGCGGTATGTTGTAATATTTATTAAAAGATTATAAACATTTTTTTTGATATCTAGACGCCTATAAGAAAAAAGAGGATGATGCGATTAAGTTTAAGTGGGCTTTTTCTTTTTCTTACAAAGTTGTGTCTGAACTTCTTCTGAAATTGTTAGTAATTTACTAACATTCTTAGAATCATTCAAATTTAACAAGAAAAAGGATTTAGTATCGGAAATTAATTTTTTCAAAACAAGTGCAATAGGGGTTTCACACGATTCCTTCTTAAAAATACTTTTATCAAATTGTTCAATGGATTTCAGATTATTTAACTCGATAAAGTAAAAGTCCACCGGTACGGGATCGTCGTTGCCATCGTTTTTTGAATCTCGAGGGAAAAATTGCACCTTAATTATACCCATTCCAGAATGGGGTAAATTTGGGTGTTTATCACAGCTAAAATTTAAGGGCAAGTCTTCGATTCCATTTTCTATAATGACAAGTTTAGAATCCAAAGAAATTGAGTTCTTTTCAAATTTCAATTTTATGCTATCTTTATCATGATGGGAGTAATCCAAAAGCATGTCTTGGGAAAATTCATCATCTGATAGAAACACAAACTGTAAAGTGATGACGTATTGTCGTTGATATATTGTGTCTTTTTCGGTCAGGAATTTTATTAATGACTCTCTCAATGAGCCATGTGGGGTGGTGCTTAGAGATATCAGGTTAAAATTTTTTCTTTGGTTGAGACACATATCGTTGTAAACTCTGTACTCTTGAGAGAAGAATTTATCTTCAGAAACTTTTAAATGCGGTATTACTCTATTAAATTTGTAGACACGCTCGCTTAGACTTTGAGTAATTACACCATTTTCGTAATCAAATAAAAGATTCTCAGGCAAGTTTTGTTCCATGACGTAGGCATAACAGCGCATCGTACCCTTTTGTTCAATAATAGAGTTTTCAAGCTTCCTACTTCTTAATAGTTCTTTTTCCACAGTATTATAGGTATCATTATAAATTTTTTCCTGCTTAGAGGCTATTTCTTTCAAATTTTCCATTTGGTTTTGTAAATCTTCCAAATCTTGTGTATTTTGTAAGGATTTGCTTGCTAGTGGGTTGTTTGCCAGTTCCAATTGTTTTATATTTTCATTTATTTCTGAGATATTTTGTTCCGAGCATTCAGTTTGCTTATCTACGTCCACGATCTCCTTGAGTAATTTCTCACTTTCCGATTGTAGAGTGGCTATCTGATCAAGCAATTCACGATGCTTATTCGTCAAATTTTCCATGGATTTTGACTTAGTTTCTTTGAACGCAATAAAATCCTTCTCCAATTGTGATTCGTGATTTACCTGTCTTTCCAAGTTTTGCTTCTGTAAATTTGCCCAACTTTCATTAAGCTCTTGCAACGTTTCCTTCAGGTGAGATATCTCTTCTGTGATTTCGTGGTCAGGCTCGACATTTTCCATGATTTGTAGTTCTTTTTCCCAAAATATAAGTCTCCGATTGTACAATTCTTGGGATTCCCGTGTTTTCAAAATCAAATTATGATCTAGTTCAGTCTGCAAATTCGCCAAAGCAGATTTGTTTTTCTTAATCAAATCATCGCGTTCACCGTCCTTGGAGTTCAGAATTTGCGTCAGTTCTTTGACTTGTTTGAGATATTTCGCTTGTTTGGATTTTTTCTTATAAAGTTCAAATCTGGACTTACTTAGATCTCGAAACTTGATGGTTTTGATTTCTCTTTCGCACTCAATCAATTGAGTCCTGAGTGAATGTCTTTGAAACCTTATTTTGTCCTGGCGGTCTTTTAGGTCTTTAATTTTGCTCATGTTGATGTTTAAAGAGCCAGATCGAGATAGGGGTGAGAGGGAACCTTTTACGGGCGGAAGAGCAAATGGATTTTTCATGGACGAGGGCCTAGAGCCATTCATAGTATTTGTCGTGTTTGTGATATCCATCAGATTTCGAGATTTTGATGAGGATACATTATCGGTATTGTGTAAGATTCTATTCTTCGAGAAAAATGTGTGTTTGCTTTGCTGTGACACCATAAATAGTATGGTGAGGGAGACGTGTGTGTGTGAGTGTTGTTATGACATTTTGTTTCCTGTATCTTTCATTGTTTTGTTTTTTGTTTTTTTTTTCATTTCTTTGTTTACCTATTTCTCTTTGCCGCAATTGCAAACATTATTAACCAAATTGCAATAAGTAGGACTAAACAATAAAGAGGCGGCAGTGGAGGTAAAGGAAGGGATATTGGAAAATGGTTGTTAAAAGCATTATAAAGTCTACTCGTTTCTTTATAATTATAAATATATATATATATAGATTATTCACAGGAGAAATTGGGGCAGGAAAGGGGGAAAAAATGCAGACATCAACTAAAGTCGTTGTTATTAACGTTTCTTGTCATCTGGGGCAGAGCGACTCTTATCCCATCGATATCTTTGGACATCTTGATCTGGCACCCAAGCCTGCTTGTCTCTGTAAGTCCATAAGCTAGATCGAGCATATCATTTTCATCATCTTCTGGTTCCGGCAGGGCATCGTAGTAGTCCGGATCAACGATAACGTGACAAGTGGAGCAGGCACAAGAACCACCACACGCACCTTCCATATCTAGGTTATGACCTTGAGCGATGTCCAGAATAGTCTCGCCCTCACAGACTTCGTACGTCTTCTGGGAGCCATCCTTTAGGATAAAAGTTATCTTCAGTTCTTCGCCTGGTTTCGGTTTTTTCAAATGTCCATGGTTTAAGAATGAAGATGTAGAGAAGGGCAGAAGTCTCGTGGTTGTGGTGCGTGTGAGCAGAGATGGAGAGGTGCGCAGAAGATGTGCTGCGACGTTCGATATTCTTGCTGTATGTCCAGCCCGAGCAGCAAATTTCAGCATCGAGGAGTAGAGTCGAATGTGAATACGAGAACACGATAAGTACCTATTCCGTACGGTCTTTTCCCCCTTCTGTTATTATGTATATTATGCATATATATACATATATATGTGTATGCATATATATATTCATTTCAAAAAAAAAATGCAGCTACACGCCATGAAGTTTCAATCAAAGTTTTTCCGAGGACCAAAATTGGCCTGGCAAAAAACGGAAAGGTAAAGGAATCATGTAAAGATGACTAATAGTAACAAAAAAAAGATATAGTAGAATTGAGTAGGTCTATGTATATGATTATTATTTTTTCTCTAAAAAAAAAAAAAAAAACTATGTAAAAGTTAAGAATATGCTTGGGAGGAATGCCGATTTAAAATGTGTAGGATATGCGATGCAAGGGGTCGTGAGAACAAGTAGAGGACTAGTAGATGCGCGTCATACCGACGACAACCATAGTCTGTAGTTCTGTTGTGCGACATTAGCAAAGGCATCGTTACTTGCAAAGGCAAAACTAGAAGCATTGTTAGATTCCTTAGTAGCGGCAGTGACTGCACCGGCAGCGTTACCGCTAAATTCCATATCGAAGATACAGTCGTCTTCCGCACTCGTTATTATGTTGTTGTTCGTCTTATCTTTAGTGTATGTGCACTCTGACTCATCGACAATTGGGTACGATAGCGGAGAAGTTAGCAATTCCTGTTGATAAGATTGAGAAAAGTCATCAGCATAACTAGATCTGTCTGGGCTATGCGAGAGCATAGGTGGCTCGAAAGCAGCATTTGAAAAAGAAAGAGGGAAGACCTCGTCTTCATAGCGCGAGATGGGGGCAGATTCCACAGAGGACATTGTAAATTATTGCAATTGTATATTATTGTTAATAGGTTTGATTAATTTGATTTGGTTTTTCAAGACTAAAACAAGTAAGAGAGAAGGGTGGATGAGCTATAGACCCTTTGTAAAATCAAGATGAGTCCTGTTCTTATATATACCTTTTTGCCTAGAGCCGCTCCTTATGCACCGTGGAGTAATCACCGTTGTAAAACCACCCGGGTGTGGATGTGGATGCAAAATAACAGTGCAATGAGTAATAACAATGGTCATAAACGTGTGGTGTGCAATGTGTCATCTTCGCGCCCGTGCTAAAAAAAAAACCAAAAACTGCGTAACTTAAAGCGAAAAAAAAAACAGTGGTTATCCCGCGGCTTTCCACACCCGCGGTGGGTCACGTGTGTTTATTCTGTTTTCTTCTAACGGCTTCTGTAGATTTCCGTACAGTTCCACGCCGCGCCACAGCTTGGTTCCGGATCCACGACGGAGAATGTGTAACCCTTTGGCTGGTTATGAGAATGGCTCACAACCCCAAGGGACTTCTCGGTTTGGTTTTGTTTACGGTTTTTTGCTTGGCGAAGGTGCTATCGTTTGTCATGATACCATGACGGTTGCTGGCATCATCGATTATTCATCCACCCTATGGGAGCTAGTCACCACACCCACAAATGTGGTTGAGTCTAATGAAGATGGGGTGCACGAGTACCATAGGTTCTTACCCGGACTGGAGGTATGGACGCACGTGACTGGCAAAAAGGAGGGAAAAACAGTGGTAATGAACGACGAAGTTGCTTCATTGCATGCGCTATTACACTTCTTAAATAGATATCGATTAAGAATTACTATAATGATTTGTTATTTATTTTTTATTAACTAGCTTTGGGGGAGAGCCATGGAAAATAACACTCGGTCTTTTGGCGGAGTAGGTTTCGTTCGACTGTGGCCCCCTCACGCTGTTTAATGACGACGAGAGGCAGCAATGATGTTGTTCATTTCTTCGACCTTAGCCTTGGCTCTGGTGAAAGAACCCAATCTCTTCTTGGCGACCTTTCTGGCTCTCTTTTCACCGGAGTTTCTGATCAAATCGATCAATCTTCTTTCGTATGGGGACAAACCGGCGATTTCTCTAACCAAAGATCTGACGAACTTGGTTCTGTTAGAGGCAGCACCCTTCTTGTAGGAGATCTTTGGAGCTGGAGTCATTTGGGTGACTTTCTTACCCTTGTTCAAACCAATAGCGATACCTGGAGAAAAAAATATAGAAATCTTATGTTAGTAATTCGAACACTGGCGTTCACGTAGTATGAGCAAACAAATAAAAAAAGACTCCACTGGAGTTCTATACACTGGGTCTTGGATATAAAACATGGTTTCCATCTTTCTTGGGCTCACTCTCATCCCATCCATATTTCCGCTGCTGGGGCTTTTTTAGTTCATTTTTCTTTTGCTCTATACTTCATTAGTTCATGTAAACATACCAGTCTTGACAGCCATTTTGTATTATCCTTGCTTCTCTATTTTGTTTTGACTATGGTAATACACGAGTTTGAGATTTAACGCTAATTAAAACTAATACTCAAGAAATGCAACGATATGCCTCTTCCTCTCTCTCTCTCTCTGTGCATTCATGTTGGCTCCTCCGTCGGGCTTCTCTCCGCAGCCTTAGCTCTCAATCCAATGAAAAAGTTCCGCGCACGCGGTACGTGCGTCTCTCGCAACCATGCTGACGAGCACTCGTCCTCACACCCGATTATGATCATCTCCTGCAAGGATAAAGAAAAAAAAATAAAACCCAGAACATAAAAAGATGTATGGGTGAAACGGCAGTCCAAATGTTTCGTCTAAAAAGTCATGATGTGTTTTTTAACACGAATTGGATGCACACCCGTACACAAAGGTCTATCCTATACTATACATCTATTTAAAAACTTTTTTGAAACCGGTCCAGCCTTTCCTCCCTTTAGCCTTCGAATCCCGTTCCAGTAACGATGCAGTGGACACCTGCTCCTTATTGATGCTAATCAGCTCATCAATTTCCGCTTGCAGTTCTGTAATCCTTTCCTCTAATTGGCCATTCTCCCTCATTACCTCATTGTTCCTGGATATAGTCCTTTCCAAATCTTCTCTCAGATCTGCCTTTGGTAATGACGCGTCCGGGTTGGGTAAATTTTGTTTGCGAATCTCTTCCTCAATTTGGTTTTTGATATCGTTGATTGTATTTATCAAGTCGTTTTTCTCATCCAACAGCATCTCCATATTCAATCTATTCTGAATCAGCTCGTTAGCGGCACCGATATTCTCCTTGTTCAAAATCGAATAGTCGTGTTCTAACTTCTGCGCCTCTCTTTGTAGTTGATGGTTTTGAATCCTTAGTGATTCGTAGTGGTCCTCTTTTTTTTGCTCTTTTTCATGGATTTCTATGTATTCTCCCTTGTATCTTCTTAATGTTAATGGTGTAATATATACTCCTGTCATCGCATCATGAACGAAAAGATCAACATTGTAAGACAAAGTGCTATCCTCACCGCCTTTAAATGTGTCCCTCCCTGATAATTCCATTTGCACCACAGAAACATCATCGTGGTTTCCCATTAAATAATAATTGAAGAGTTCGTCCTTTAAAAAATCCAATAATTGGTCGAATCTTAATTTTACTAAAGTTTCTTCATTCTTTAACATTAAATTTACCGCAAACTTCAAGAGTACTTCAATACCTTCTACAAATACAATGTCAAAAATTCTTAATACAAACTCCAACGGAAACTTGTATGCGAAAAACGTTAAAAACCATTGTGTGGCGTACATTGTGGAACTGATTCCCTCACGGATCAAGCGATTGTACAAAGAAGGTGAATGCTCCTCTAATAATCTATCAAATTGATAAAGCATTAACATCAGCCCGGGCATTCCCGGTAAGAAAAGCTCTCTCAACCCGTAATTCTTCATCAATCCTACCATTAATCCAAAAGACTCGGCCTCGTTTTCACAATTTATTAACAGCGGCGCTGCAATGAAACCCATCCCTTGCGTATACCCAACATCTGGATCATAAACAGAATACACCTTTATAATCTTGAATAGTGACTCCATTTTGTCCTCAGCAACAAATTTCGTTCTCCTTAAATCTCTACGTATAGTTGCCTCATGAAGGCATTCGGTATCCAATAGGGTTTCGTATATATCTTCCATTTCTCTTGATTTGGAATTCGCCATCAGCTGCCATATGATACCTCGGATTTGTGGTGGTATCCCATTGGTAACATGCGCTTCCAAATTTTCTGGTTCGTTACTTGCCACCGTAGCAAAGTCATTAACTACTTGAGTCCAGAAAGACCAATCAATCTTGAACATTTCCCTATCTTCTTCATTAACGTCTTCTACTTCGTTATACTCGGTCAAGTTCTCCAGAAATGACGTATATGTCGATTTTAAAAAGCTTTGACCTTCCTGCAATGACTCTCTGGTTTCTTCTCCCTCTTTATTCAAATGGTGACTGGTCTTACGGTAACGACTAGCGATCAAATTAATTTCTGCAGTGGACTCTAATTGCGCACTTTTGGATCCAGTGAAAGGAACATGATGATGACTACTTCTTTTGGTTTCTTCGAAGTTTTTACGAAAGTTCTCTGACTTCATTTCTTCCTCCAGTGGCGGTGGAACTGCGTTCTTCGTCTTCGGTGGTTGTTCCCTTTGTTCGCCCCTTGGGGGCAATCTTGGTGACGTAGATATCGCAGCATTTTGTCTAGGTGGTAACGGTGGTGAAGTTGAAGTGCAAATTATGGGAACCTCCTTCTCACTTGAGTTGTCATCCATTTCGTCGGTAATTTGTGTAGGTATTGGTGGTACTTTCCTAACATTTTCTGGCGAAAGGTTCTCGGCTCTTATGGGTCCATATTCTATGGCAGCTTGTTGCTCTATGCTTTCATTCAAGTCAACTTCTGTAGCTGTCCCATCACTATCGCGAAATTGCTTATCATTCTGTGGTGACCTTTCTGGGGATGTTTCACTATTTATAGCAACACCATTCCCATTTGTAGTTGCCATAGCACCAGTTTCGTTACCGGGGTATTTATTTGAGGATAACTTGTCATCTCCAGAAATGTTTTCTGCCAGTTCTTTGTTTCCTAGAGAACTATTAGTATCGTCTTTAGTATCAGGGTAAATCTTCTCACTGTCTTCAACCGCCTCATATTTCTTTTCAATATCCTGCCCATTTGAGGCTTCCACTTTATTCGTCACATCTTTTTCAAAATTCAATGGTTCATTTAAATCAATTTCGGGATCGGGTTCTTTTGTTTCTTGCTTTTGTTCCTCAACATTTCGTTCAGTGATTTGTGTGTCTTCAGTATTTAGAGAGGGCTCAATGGGCTCTTCTTTTGATATATTAGCGGGTGCTTCGTTTTCCTCATGATTTAAATCCAGTTGGTTGTCATTCGATTGTTCGTCGGAATGGAAGGGCTCAGTTGGAGCCATAGCTGTTTCTTCACATTGGCCTGATGGCATAGATTTTATCTCTTCCCCTTTTGAAATCAAGTTGTTCGAATAATTATCACCTCCGTGAACTTCAGAGGCAGTCGAATCTGTGTTCTTTTCAATAGATTTGTCTGAAGACATTGCTGTATTAACTTTATACTTTACAGCAATGTTGTGTGCAGTTTTATTTTGAGTATTAGCTAATCAATCTCAATTACGTTCGGTCACCAAAGTCAAACCCTTTTTTTTTCGTTATGTTAGCGAAGCTTCTGAATGGGCCTTCCTAATATATTTCATGGAGAATTTACGTTTCAAAAAAAAAAGATGGGCATTAGCAGTGGTCATTAAAAAATTTCTATAAATCTAAGGTTACGTGGACAAGGCTGAGACTTAAGGAAGTATAGTTACATAAAAGAAGGCAAAACGAAATAAAAAGGGAAAAAATTAAAATGATGCACAATGCACAGCAAAAGTGAACCTGTACAGGTTTTTCCTCAGTATCTATGATTCGTTTTGCTCTTTTTTTGGGTTAGGTGGGGTGTCTTCATCGTCGAATAAATAGTTATATACATCGTCCATTGTAGTGGTATTAAACATCCCTGTAGTGGTTCCAAACGCATTATATGCAGTTTGGTCCGTCCAACTGGGTGACAAGGGCTTTGAATTATCATCATCAATTCTACCGGCCGTGATTTCATTATTGTTGATAATGTTGCCATGAAGGTTAGAGGTGGCGGTTGGTTGTGGAAGTGCTTGCGAATTTGCTGGAGTTGTTATGAGATTCGTACCACTGCTATTGGTAGTGAACGAGAAGGACAATGAGCTATCAGCGATATTAGTCCCACTTTGATAAGAGTTAACGCCACCAAACAAAGCAGAAGGAGTCAGTGGTACATATGATTGTAATTGTTGTTGTTGCCCTGAAAAAGGTGTGAGTGAGCGATGAGGAGGTGTACTTCTTGTTATTGCCGCTGGCGAGTTACGAGAAGATGGACGATTAGATAATAGTTTTACCAGGTCACTGAAACTTGCTCCCGATTTCAACGGCATAGGTGAAGGCCCTACCGAGCCAGGAGAAACATATTTAACACTGCTATTGTTGGCATTGTCCTCTTGAAGGGTGGGGTATTGGGAGACAGGTGGAGGACCAACAATATTTCTTATGACGCTGCCATTATTATGGTTGTAACTGATATGCGGCGACGAAATTGCACAAGATGAGGACAGATACGGCGCACACACATCTTCCAGTACTTGAATGTATTTTTCACAAGTCTGAACTTTAAAAGTAGCCAGTTTTTTCAATAACATCAGAACAGCACTGATTTGCTGTAATGATTGCGCAGTGTCGCCATTATCAGCACCTGATTTTGGGTTTGACGATAAAGTTTCTATGTGTACTAGAACTGCATTGAACAAGTAGTAAGAACAATTCCAAGCAAAATAAGGGGTAATAGTATGATTGTCCATATAGCTACTTACAGACATAACAGTTCTTTGTGCAGCGTCATTTAAAATGATGGAACATCGTTTAACTTCGTAGCTCTGACGATCGTTTTGATCCTGTAGTTGCGACTTCTGCTGAGTAAAATTTTTGAAAAATTCTCTTAACACATAAATGATAAGAGATAGCTGTCTCCACTTGAGTTGAAATCTTGTGAAAGATAACCAAGGATGCTCTTTCAACAAATTGGTTAAAGCAGTGGTCGAAATGTCCATTTGTAGAAATTTGGGTACCTGTCTGAAAACTTCTTCAATTTCATTACAGATCATTAAACATTTTTTGGCAGACAGGGGACTTTTTTCTGCAGTATTTGTTTTATCGAGTTCACAAATTCTTGTGAAAACTTGCAAAAGCCTTGCTGTTTCAATGGTGCCATGATAAATAGTGGGACATGTCGTAGTACGCTGCACATCATCGACAGAAGAAGGGAATGGGATTGTATTCTGAGTGAGCTGAATGGACCGACCATAAAGTAGAGCCAGTTCGATCTCCCAAATATAAACAGACCACCAAATTCGGCGTCTTTGTTCCAGAATGCTGCTATCACTGAAGGATGAGGGGAGGTCTCTATTCAAGCCCAAAGATATGGCCATTCTTATAGAAAAGCTGTGGAAGTTATAACTAGTGTTTGTTTTTTGCCTCCACTGTGTATATCGTGACAGAAGATGTAGGGCTATCACCAAAGTTATGGAACCTGACTCGAAGACCTTACTTGTTAAATGAGATTTAGCATTTTGATAGTAAAATATATCTATATCAGTAGATTCTCCGTCCATACACCAAGCCCCAATAGCTAATATACAGTTGAAAAGGATTTGCCACTGGTCCTTCGATGCGATTTCAATCTGGTTATTATACAACATCATTAGTGTCTGTGAGTGTACGATAGGGCAGTATGGGTGAAAATTGTTGAGATAACTCTGAAGCAAACGGAATGTCGTAGATCTAGAAGTCAAGGAATATCTATCCGTAATTGCAGTCGGCAGTCTATTGATGTTCGAGTTTGTATAATTTTCCGGACTATAGTCAATGGATCGGAGAGCACATAAAAGGGAACCGTCACCAAAGAACCCATTATTGTTGGGGTCCATTTTTAGTAAGGACAAGTCATCCAATATGTCATCCTCTTCAGACCAGTCAAATCCATGAAGAGCATCCCTAGGCATAAAATTTAACGGAATAGTGGAATCGTCATGATGAGCTGCTGAGTCGATCGATACAGTCAACTGTCTTTGATCTTCGTCGCCATCTTCTTCCGCCGATGATTTTGCACTTATGCCATTCTGTCCTAATGCTAGAGGCATATCATTCTCCACAGGCACCAAACTAGAAGTGACAGTATCTTTATTGACATTATCCTGTACCAATAATCGTGTCAACATAACTTTTATATCCTGCAAAGAGTCCATTTTCAAAATTTTGTCAAGGTTTTCTCGAGGAAAAATCAATAGAAATAGCTGTTCCAATCTTTCCAGCCTCAATTCTACCTCTGTCAGATGTGCCCTAGTCAGCGGGGACCTTTTGGTCTTGGGAGAGTAGCGACACTCCCAGTTGTTCTTCAGACACTTCGCACACTTCGGTTTTTCTTTGGAGCACTTGAGCTTCTTAAGTCGGCAAATGTCGCAAGCTTGTTCAATAGAAGACAGTAGCTTCATTTTTCAGGAGGGTTGTTTCTCTATCTTTTCTCAATATGATAGCATGCATTACATAGACACAATCTGGAGATGAAGTTGGAAATCTGGGGAAGAAATGACGGAAAAAATAGATTATAAAACAAAAAAAAGCCGCGAGGGAACAATAAGAAAATCTAATTGCATTCATTAGTTGAGGGAAAACAATATTATGGTGATTAAACTGATACAGAACTATGTAAATACGTTGAAAATTATAGAAGAATAAGATATGTAAAAAAAAAGAAAGAAGTGAATGCTGTCTCAGAAGACGCGGACGTTTTGAAACTTCTTGCCGCTCACACACCCAAACCAATCACCTCTCTGGGGCCTCCATGCAATGTTATTTATCTCCTGTGTTTTATTGGCATACATCATGTTAGGAGTCTCTAATGTCTTGCACACCTGCTTGTTGTTATTGTTTAAATTTAGGGGATCCTCGTGTAGACCGGGTCCTGCGCCGCCGTCAGCCATGACTGTGTCGCCATCAGGCTCCTCCAAGGAAGAGGTATGAACACTGAGGGATTTGCTACCAGCACCGTTAATTTCCATGAAGGAGCTGTTCAAGTCCCAATAGAGTACCTGGCAATCGTCCCCACACGAGAGCAAGACATTGCGCTTTGTAGGATGCCATTTGATTCCGTTTAATGAGGAACCATGGCCCTGTAAGCTTAGTATAGGTGATTCCGGGTTCCTCATATCCAAAATTATAATTTTATTGGAGTCAGCTGCAAACGTGGCCAACACATTTGGATCATACGGTGACGGCTCCAGTCTCAACAAGGCGTCTGAGCCTTTCGACGACGGTGTTGTAGTACCCGCAGTGACTCCAGACACTGGGGAAGCCGGCGGCTCGTAGATAATTGTACTGTGTGCAAGGGATCTCAAATCGAATACTCGTACACTACCGTCCCCACCACAACTAGCAAACAATTGTGTAGATTTTGTCAAAAACCTTACATCAAAAACTTCACTGTCGTGAGCGATCAGCTGGGTCTTAACGTAGTGGCTGCTTTGCAGATCCCATACGATGCAAGTGGTGTCGATGGAACTCGAGATTATTAAGTTGGCGTCGACCGTGTTCCAGTCAAATGACGTTATTGGGGGGAAAGTGCCTATAACCTTCATGTCATCTGCGGCCGCTGGATTGGTGGGGTGTTGTCTATTGTATTTACACAGCGATAGATTTATTTGTTCTTGGAACTGTCTCTCCTCAGGGTTAACATTCCAAATCCGTAGGGAATCAGAGCACGTCGCGAGCTTTCTTGGATGCAATTGAGAGGGGACCCATTGAATTTTACTCACGGGATAAACCACGTCTGCATCCACCACGCTTTCCCAGCTCAACAGGTCATTAGAATGCAGAACCTGCAGTTTATTCCTGCTGTCTTCTTTGTACGAACCCAGGCAGACATAGTCGTCTGCGCTCCAGTCGAGCCCATAAAGTGGGTAATGTGATTGATAGTCGCACACGGAGGCCATGGATGGGTTCATCAGATTGCTTACAACTGGGATGTTTGCGGCATAGCCCCTCGCCTGCTGCAACTGTGAATGATTTGGCGAAAAAACTGGCGGCGAGAAATCCAACGGTGAGTACATCGGCGACCGACTTGTATAGTACGTAGCACTTAGATCACAGCCACTATTCCTTTTGCTGTTACCGCCATTGGTAGTGTTGCCAGACACTCCAAAGGGAGATGGGCCTCTGCCCTGATCTTGTACTGCCGAGGAAGGTCCATTAGTACCACTCAAGTAGTTGTTCTTTCCATACGGCTGCCGCTGCGATGAACCAAACGATATTGAACTTCTTTTATTACCATTGTAAAAGGGATCCATTTGCAGCGCGTGTCTATGCTCTTGTAGCTCCTTTGTTTCTTGTTGCCTAATGTCCTTTTAAGTTATATGCCACTTCCAAAAACCTAAAGCACTGATTACTAAATTATTTATAAAAGATTTCTGATGGCAACATGGTTCACCCCTTGCCCCTGGTCTTCCTCCCAGTAATTATTCATATTTCATTTTTTTTCATAAACGCACGCTAACGGAAAAGAAGAGACTGAAAATTCTTGCATATTGGAATATAAAATGATATATACTACATTTATATACATTCTTAAAATTTGAAAGAAAGACTAAGCATATAAATACCTACGCAGTTCCAAGGACAGTACCGGAATTGTCGTTGTGGAGAGGCAATGGCGTTTCTGTGACCATCAGCGGTTCGTAATCCTTAGTTCTGTCGATGTCCCCATCTCTGTAATATCTAATTCCCCAAGGTATCAATCGAATCAGGCTGTCCAGGAGGTTTTCGATCTTGGTAATGATCCACCCTGGCGGAGTGATCTTGTGGAACCACGATTCTTTGTAACCTATGGCGTAACCGACGCACAGGCCGAAGAAGTGACCCCAAAAACTGGAACCAGGTATAACGACAGCAATTGCAACTAATATCATTATAGGTGTGTACACGGTTGGAATCGAGTAGTCTGTGCGAAAGATCCTTGTTCTAGGACGGATCTGCGATTCTTTAAAACTGTAGTATGCGAACAGGGTGAAACACCATCCACTGGCGCCCGCAACTGACACTTCCGGATATAGCAGTTTCCCCAACAAACAGTACAGAATTCCGGCAAACAGTGCACTCAGGTTCAAGAACACGCCTGTGTACACAGTCCCATGCGTTTCTTCAAAGAGATTTAAGGGTGCCCAGATGGCTAGGACGTTGAACAACAAATGGGGCAATGATAAGTGAATCAACGGATAAAGCGATAGTCTGCTCATTTGCAGCTTGAACAATGACTCTGGCGCCAAGGACAGGTCCTCCCTCAGGGAGAAGACGAAACTTAACAGATAAATAGCGGTCAGAAACACCACTAGGCCTGTGGTCAACGCAGCCGGTGGGTGACCACCAGGAAAAACATACGACTTCCAATTCATAGCACAATGAAATAACGGGACCGAAAGACTAGAGCGAATTGCTGTTCGCTGTGCTTCCAATCAGGCTTCTCTCATCCCCCTATTCTTCTTGTATCGATGTAGTTTTCAAAAAAAAAAAGAGGCTTCAGATCTCGAAGGGCCGAAAAAAGTGAAAAATTTTCTCGAGAAAATTCTAAAGGCAGCCATATCACCATATATATAAACAATCTATGCATATGTCTGCAGCATAGCACCGCGTCTTTCTTGGCGACCCGGTAGTAGGCTTTCTCTTTCATCCCTAATTGAAACCATATAAAATGCATGGACCTACTCCAAAAGCCATTTCTCGCAATGTGAGAAGCGTGAAGAGACCAAGAAGAGCACCTAGGCCCGTGGTCTCCACGCAGGCCATGAACAAGTTGTCTAACGTAACACTCTCTGCTGAACAAGATAAGTTGAGGGAACGTATTTTGTCGTTCATGCGTTCTAACTTATCTCAGTATAAGTCTGACTGGAAGCATCCCGCCATGTTTGTGATCCAAGGGAACGCAGGTACGGGCAAGTCTGTGATCCTAAACTCCTTGTTCAATGAAATTCAGAAACTATCCCAGTTCTCACCTTCTTCTGAAGATATCTTACACGGGACACATAATTACCTGGTAGTCAACCATCCCGAGATGTTGAAGTTATATATCCGGATTAGCGACAGTTTCAAGTATATTTCTAAATCATCACTAGAACGGCCCACTTCGCTGATCAACAATCTACAGAAGAGGAAGGTTATGGCCGATGTAGTCATTGTAGATGAAGCACATTTGTTGGCTACTTCTAAGGATGCTTTCAAGAGATTTTATGGCGAAAACCACCTGAAAGACTTGATGTCCCTCTGTAAAGTGCTTGTCCTAGTTTACGATGATAAGCAAGCCTTGAGAATGGGGTCCTATTGGGACGAAGATTCTAAGAATGGCGCCACTTTAAAGGACTTCTACAACGAGATTCCACCAAAATTCAGGGACTGGTACATTTTAAAACAGCAGTTTAGGGTTGCTGCTCCACAGAACGTGTTGAATTGGATTGACCAAATCAGTGTCGTAGGTAAGATTCCGTCAATTGAATCAGTGCTACCCAGGAGTAATGCTGATGGGGTTGACGATAAAAGCAAGGATTTTGATTTCAAAATTTGGGATGATTGTGGCGCCATGTATGAGGCCATCAAAGAAAAAGACCGTCAATACGGCCAATGTAGAATGCTATCTACTTACGATTTTCCCTACCGCTTGGACGGGAAGGACTATTACGTTGAATGTGGTGACAACTTCAAAGTCCGTTGGGATCGCTATACGCCACGTGAAGTGACGCCTTGGAGTGAGCGTAGTGACACCATTGATGAGGTAGGTAGTGTGTACACTATCCAGGGGTTCGATCTAAATTATGCTGGTGTGATTTTGGGCCGCTCCATTGGGTATGATGCAGCTAATGACTGCATCAAACTCAAACCGGAATTGTATGACGATAGGGCCGGTTTCACCAAAAAGAAAAACATCCACAATGCAGATGGCGTTAAGCAAAAGATTATTATGAACAGTATCAATGTTCTTTTAACTCGTGGTGTACGTGGTCTGTACGTTTACGCGTATGATCCTGAATTAAGAGAGAGATTGCTTCGTCCATCAGAAAAATAGGAACTACATAATATAGACATATTTTTAAAAAATTTTACTTTTATTTACCGCGGTCTTGACCAATCTACACTGATTTTACCTTGGGTATATTAGCCTTCTTCTTGTTGAGCGCTTCCCAGGTGATTCCACCAAATACCACGAATATCCCCACCCATTGTTGGAAACGCACACTCTTACCGAAGACTATAATACTCAAAATCATCGAGACCATTTTCCTGGTTACTGTTATCATGATCAAGACTAAAGAGCCAAATTGTTCCAAAGTATAGAAAATAAAACATTGTCCCATGGCGCCACAAACCGAATAAAGCATCAGATAGCCCCACACTTGTGGGTCCATCTTCAATACTGAAACGGCATTTTCCCATTGTTTGCAGTCAATCACAATAAAATACAAAATGTTCCACAATACCACAAAGAGGTTCAGCGTGAACATCAGGTGCGCACCTGTTATCAAAGTTTGCTTTCCCTTCTCTTTGGCCTTGTTGACCTTGAGTAACTTATCCTGAGTGGCATTCGTTAATCCATCAAGGAATAAACTGGAGAAAAGCATTCCAAACCCTTGTAATTTGTTGCCGCTTCTGTTGTCATTAAGGGATCTCTTCAATTTTTTACCATCGTTGCCACCTATAGTGAAAATAGTGACACCGAGGCTTACCAAGACGGCTACAACTTTTTTCTGGCTTGGTATGGGCGTTCTATACAAAAGCAAATGCACTAATAACACGGGAATCATCTTGCATGACTTGGCTAACATATAAGTAAGATAATCCACGTACTTCAAAGAAGTTGTAGCCAGCGGACCTGAACTACTCTGTGTAAATGAAATCAACACCAATTGTTTCCAATGATCCTGGATCATTTTCTTTGGCGGATATTCCACCTTTTTCCAGTTTAAATACAGGTATCCCATCACCATTGCCACAGAAGCCTGTATGAGGGCTATTACATTAGGGAATTGGAACTTTCCCATGGAGTTTGGCCAAGTTCTTGTGGCCAAAGGCTCCTGTACTAATGCCCAGGTTAAAAACGTAGCATAGATCCCAATCGCACAGATCACCAAACTGGAAGTACTTCCCGCCATACAAAAACACGAATACTACCTTGACTGCCTCTCTTTGTTGCCTTGAAATTTTGTTTTTAATTACATTGCTGTCATTTTTTCATGTTCGATGGATCTACGAAAACTACCTCAAGAAGCGATCTCCAGGGCAGCATTGGAACAGAAACAACTAATAGTTCTGGTATCATGCAAACCAAGCAATGAACTCAAACGACATATCCCCATGCAGTCATTTGATTGGAGAAAACCTTTATAAACGACCCGGTCAATATGATTAATGTAGCATTTCGCTGTCTTCGCCACCTCGTTGTTCGTGATAAGCTCTGAAAATTTTTTTTGGAATGGATTTGCCAGAGTTAATCCAACAATATTAGCATAAACGAGCAACTGGAAACTTGGTGATTTGGATTTCTAGAGTGTCAAAGTGATCAATTGTATTATATTACAACGTCATTTTCTTTTCTCTCAATACTGAACAAAAACTAGGCACGCTCGAAACTGAAGATGGTTGCCTATTCTCCAATCATTGCCACCTATGGTAATCGTGCGGAACAGTTTTTAGAAACAGATTCTGATTTCGCCAAATATCATGCCAAATTGAATAAAAAGTTGCAACATTTGAGGAGCCGTTGCCATTTGGTCACTAAGGACACCAAGAAATACTCAAGTAAAAATAAGTACGGCGAAATTAACTCCGAAGATTATGATCACAAGACTAAGTTGATTGGTGTTTTGATTTTATTACATGCTGAAAGAGACTTGGCATTGGCTGAAACTTTGAAATTGAGAGCTCGCCAAAGAGGAAAGTTAAAGAAAAGTGAAGGAAAGGTTCTGTCCACAAGGTTAAAGAAGGCTTGCAAGACTGCTGATAAATTGGTCAACGTCACTCAAAATGAACACCAATGGATAACCCGTGTGCAGTATTTATCCTTTGCCAAATTGACACATGCCGAATATCTAATTAATGGAAAAAGGTTTAAGAGAAAGGACAGTGCCAAAATTTCGAACAACTTAGCCCTCGTTTTCGCCGCATTGGAACATTTAAAAAATCTAAATTTATTATCCGAAGAAGTCGTAGATAACATTGTTAATAAATACCAGTACTCCCTCAAGCAATACGCAGGAAATCTAATTACAACACCTGAAATAAATAACTTTATTGTTGAAAGAGTTCAATCCGATGAGAATAAAGACGATGAGCTAGTGAAATTGTTATTGGACAATGGATTCAATATGAAAAAAATCACAACCTCCACTGAAGATCAAAAGGCTACCACTAACATAAACTGGAGGTCTTTCAACGCCAAGATAATGGATGCTGAAGTCGCTCAATTTTTGGAACAAGGTCTATCCATACACCCAACTCAGATTCCTCAATATACACAGAAGCTATCAAAATTGGAAAAAGCTTTAGACCGCCATGAATTTTACATTGCAAACCACGACGATCAAGACGACATAGATGAGATGGTTGAAAATAGTTCTGAGAACAACCAGATCATTTTAGCCTACATTAAATATAATATTCTTTTGACTTCTATTTCTCGTGAGAGAGATTTGTTTGCTCATTTGTGGAACCAATGGCTGAAATTGAATACTTCAATACCATCGAAGTTAACAAAATATAAAGAAATGGATCGTATTGTGAAAAATCTGGCAAAATATTTATCGGACATCATGGAACTACCTGGTGTTTATTCAGATGACGAGTTGCTAAGTCAATTAGACTTGTGTAAGCTATATTTCCAGCTATTTCTGAATACGGGCTGCCTAAGCGTTTTATATCAATCGAAGGGTAGATATATGGAAGCGTTAGCTCTATATGTGGACGCTTACCAAAGATTAGAAGACAAACTCTCTGAAATTGGAACTTTAGATGAAGTTTTACTTCCAGCGACTCTTTTGTCTTTGAATTCTATCCGAAGTCTACAAAAGAGAATCGAAAACGGTGGTAATAGTGTCATTACTCTCGCTGAATATGAAAAAGGAAATCATGGTGACAACCCGGGAAAATATGATTTGACAGTAATTGAAAAATTGGATAGTAAAAAAGTAGTGCCAACGGACATACAGTTAAAGAATTTATTCCCTCTTAAACCAAAAATGCTACCCGTTCCTAGTAAACCAACACTTTTCGATTTAGCCTTCAACTACATAACGTATGATAAGCAAGAAACCCCAGAGCCCCACTTGAAAGACTCCGTCACGGAAACCGAGAGCGCCTCTCTAACACCAATTTCTAATGAGCAGATGAAAGGGGAACCTAGGAAGAAGCGTGGTTTCTTGGGCCTATTTGGTCGCTAATATCTTTGTAGTATCACTGTATTTTTACCACTATATAAATTTTTCCTTTAAAGAAATGATGATTGCCAACCATAGTAACAGAAAAACGAAGTGCGTCACTTAACATATCTCCTTTTTAATTTATCAAAAAATCAAAAAACGACGG
Source organism: Saccharomyces paradoxus (assembly GCF_002079055.1). NCBI lineage: Eukaryota > Fungi > Ascomycota > Saccharomycetes > Saccharomycetales > Saccharomycetaceae > Saccharomyces > Saccharomyces paradoxus. Next base: position 75,519 of record NC_047502.1, read on the forward strand.
TACATACTAAAAAGAAGATGTTTAGTGTCCTTTACATGACTATATGTTAAAATTATTATACGGCTAAAGATACAAATACAAAGTATAAATAAATTTTAGTGACGGCTCTTGTTCAATATACACAAAAGGGGGTCATTTATTACAGAGAGTCTCTTTTATAGAAAAAACTTACAACCAAATGCAGTAATTGGCTATTGTTAACAACAATGTTGGAATGGAATAATTTCCATGTCTCGACTTTTGGTTCAACTTGAGTCTTCATCAAGTCCTTAAATGAAAAAGAATCAACATCGTCCGAGTATCGTTTATCAGGTCCTTTTCTTTTATCAATCATTTGAATACCGAATTTGGAACCATCTGATGTGGAAATTTTAAATATTATATCTGGGAATTTAGGACCGCTCGAACCAAAGACTTTTACAGTCAGTTCAGCTAATTTTTCACCTCTGATGTTTTTAAGCACGCCTCTTTCATACAACTGCTTTGTGCTCCATTTAAACTTCATTCCCTGTAATTCGGAACGCTCTCTTCCTTGAACTTTTTTAACCGCATTCTTAAAATTTCCAAATTTACTTTTATGCACTGGCGAAAAATCCCTAGCCTTCTGGAAATCTCTTATAGTATGGTCAATGTGTTTTTTCAACCTTGATAATTCTATATCTAAGCTGTGGTTCATTTCCGAAATTTTCGTAAGTGTTTCTTTTGTGATATAAATTTCCTGGGTTACATAATCGATGGCATAGTTGGGATTTTTAATTGTGTTAGCAATATCGTTTAAGAAATTTTGCAACTTATTGTCAGAAGAGCAAAAAGTCCCTGTGCTTTCTAGTTCATGAATTTTTTTCAAAGTAATATTCTTTAATGTGAAGTATTCTAATGGCTTCAGCTTCTGTATCATTGGGTCATCTCTGATTTTAGGATTTTCCTTCAAAAGATTTGCAAAATTTGGTTCATCTTGAGGTAAAATTGTGCTAGTCGAAAGGTCATACAAATTGGTATCTACGTCTTCGATCTGCATCATGTACACAAATGCCCTTTTAACTTGGTCATAGATTTTCCTCATCTTGTCATCACTAACCAAGAATCGATATACAGATGCATCCAATTCCAAAGTGGTGCGTCCAGATCTTGGGAAGGATGAACTATCCAAATCCTTTTCCAAAATATCGTGCAAAATATCAGCTTCCGGAAATTCACTTAAATACTCTTCGAATTTGCTACTGATTTCCAAAACCTTTTCAGTTAATAATTCCAGTTTCGGGCTCGGTGATACCATATCTAGATAAATCAATCTATCTCCCTCTTGTTCATACTCTGGATCTACTAACACATTATAAAGGACATCTTTGATATGTGGCTTTATTTCGTTAGCATACTGATTCAATGGATCCAAAAAACCATCGAAATTTTTCATTTCAAAAACAGTTGCCAAGGATTTAATTAGAGTCTCAATTTTTTGATTATTATTTTGAATGTTGCTGTCTTTGTATCCGTAATACTTCCTATTGACCAAATACTCAGAGACAAATACGTTCACCAGGATACTTGATATAGCTCTCAAGGAATCAATCTCCTCAGTATTCTTATCGGCAGCATAGCAGAAAATTTTGGTGCAAAGGTACCTGATTTCAACGGGAATAGTGTGGACCTTCCTGGTATAAATTTCAGCCACCATTTCAATCGTGTGCCATAAACACCTTAAGTTTTCAATAAACTTATTCTTGGTACTTGTATCGTCCACAGGCGAACAATGCTGAGGTGAGCTAAAGCCGTGTATTTCTTGATAAATTTTATATGGGTCACTTTCAAAATCTACTACCGGATCTGTCAAGTAGTCCAGAACTGGGACTATTATAGAAAAGAATTCTGGAAACTCTCTTTTCAAAAAATCTTGAAGAATGGTTTGCCAAAATTGCGATCGGTTACCAAGAAAGCTTCCAATGCTTGGAGCTTCATTAATCGCACTTTGTAGCATTTCACAAACGAATCTCGTAAAATATGTCCTTTCTCTTTCATTCATCCTTTGATTTACTGTCCCAAATGTCATATAAACATTCTTGGCAACAAAGTCTGGCTCTTTCGAATACAATAATTTCCAATAAGAGGGATCAACTTGCAGCATATAAAAAAGTTTCTCATATTTTGGGTATTTAGACTTCGGTATCCTGGAGTCGGATATGCCGAGTTCATGGTCTCTATCTTTTAACAGTCCATATTTTTCCAATACTCCGTTCATGTTTAGTTGTTGTCTTATGCTTTTCAGTAATCGTTCCTTCTTCATATTCTCAGAATCAAGAGAGGCTTGGCAACTTTCCAACTCATTTTGTACCTCTTCAATGGTAGCTCTTCCATTGAGTAAAGGAACAAATTTTTTGACAGCCCAAAGACTTGGATTTGGACAGTCTAGAAGTTCCAAATATGCTGACCTTTGCAGACTTTTCCTAATCCAGCTTTGAATCATAATAATCGATCTTACATTCCTCTTGTAAAAACTCGATTTTTGATCCAAGCTTTGGCGTACCAAGGCGCCTCTAGAAAACGCTTGAAATATTGCTAAATTATTATATTCCACAATGTCATCCACTAAATCTAATGTGTAACGGACCAAGATACCTCTAACTAAACCTTGAAGATCGTGTACGGTTCCATCGAGATTATCCTCGGGCCCAAACAGTGACCTTATTTTATGCCTTAAAGCCTTGCCGTGCATACAGGCAGATAATTGAATAATATTACAGTTTTCTTCTTTTAGTGAATATATTAATGATTCCAAGCACGAACGCGTAAATTTTCCCCTAATCAAACTTTGCAAATTCGCAATATTTTCTTTATGTACTTCATGCATAGCGGTTAATATCGCGTCCTCTGAACTTCTTACAGCATTGCCTCTGATGATTGCTGAGAAGCTCATAATACTTTCTCGTTCATCCTTTAACTTTGTGTTGAGGGACATCACCTTTTTTCTTACATGAGAAGCACGCATGTGCGACTGCAATTTTATCAAAGGTTGATAAGAAATCTCGATATCATTTAACTTTGTGTTAACGTTTGTCTTCAACAATTTTGACCGACAATATGCTTGGAAAAGTTCGACAGTACATGAATACCTTGACAGTGTAAATTTCAATTTATCGTATTGGTATCGAATTCTACTACCCTTGATTTGGGACTGAATCTCCACGACATGAGGAACGTCAATCTTTGCTCTTCTTATTGGTAAATAAACCGGCGATAACTGTCTAAACTTATATCCTCTTAGACGTGCTTGAAATTTTAATATATCTTGTTCAAAAAGGCTCAGCAATCTTTTTTGAATGTATAGGTTGAAACGAGTATTAACTCCTCGACAGATGTTTTGCAGTTGTACCACCTTCTCCAAAAATTGCTCCTCTGTCATCCTTTCTCTTCTCATAGGAGAATAATGAGAAGGTGAGTATTTGAAAGTCTCGTAATAATTCAAATCTTCCTCTCTTGCACGACTCCTTCTAGTATAGAAATCTGTATCATACGTCAAGTATTTCGAGATGGTAGGAGAATAATATGAAAGACTTTTATTTTTAATGGGGCTATATTCTAAAGATGGCATGGGGCCTAAAAGACTCGGTTCAATGGGTGTGAATTTCCTCTTCTCAATAATGACATCCGAGGTTGACATTTTTGGCAGTTCATAATGTGGTGAAGATGTATGATAAGAATCATAATTATTAGCATCAGTTATATTCTTTCTTGGGGTAATTAACACCTCTTCCGCTGGTATATTCGGCCTTTCAAATTTATTAAAGTCTTTTATCAATCCGCTTCTTTTTTCTTTTGATTCCTTAGGCGAAGCTGGTGCGGCATTGATATTTGTTCCCAAGGACTTGAAATCCCTTATCCTAGGCCATGTTTTTTTACAGGCTGCGATTTCTTCTTTAGTAAAACTTATTTGGCCAGATACATTCGTTAAAGCGGGCGTTTTGCCTGGCCATTTTTTATTGATCATTGATATAAGGATATGCAAGGTTTCAAAAACCTGGGGGATATTTTTCTTGTTGTAGAGATCTTGTAGTTCGAATCTAAAGGAGTCTGGAACACCAACGTGTTCCACTAAGCCAAAAAAGGCATTAATGTTCTGAGTGTGTTTAAATTGTAGTTTACCACCAGCAGGAAATATAACCGTTGCTAAATCTGGATTTATCCTTTGGGTTAGCTTGGCCAAGAAAACACCATTTCTTAATGCGTCTCCAACACATAACTCTATTTCTGATGGTAATGCTTCCTCAATAACAGCTTCAATCCATATCTTGACTTCTGAGACCCTGCATAAAAACTCGTAGTACCTTAATTCTATTTTCGAATAATTACTTAAGTCTACCGTATATTTTCCTACGAGTTTGTTAGGAAGGGATGGTTTCTGCTTTGATATTGTACTTTCTACTTTTTGTGATAAAAGTGCCGTAGAGTTGTTGCTAGCCGACGTCTTATTTTTTAGGTGACTTGGTGACGCTAAATTTGACGAAGAGTTAATCTTAGAGCTTGACAGCGGTCTCAGAGGCGGAGCCACATCAGTGCCTAAGTTTTCCACATAACGGCTTAAGAAAGAATTATTATTGCTTGATTTTGAAGGAGAACCTGAAAATGCCGTCATTTTTTTTGCACAACCTTGTTACAGATGATTGAACAGCTGTAATCAGTTTCCTGGCATATAATCTATGGTTTGGTCGACTAATTTTCTTATGCGATAGAAGCCTGATGTTTTCTGATATCAATAACAGGGTTTCTTAATTTCGAGATGAAAGAATTTGTATTGTTTACACTTTCCTATTTAGGATATGCTATTGATGGCATGCTTAAATAACTATATACGATATACAACTATGCTGCTAATTTTAGTGTTATGTAGTTCAATATGAAGGGCTAAAAGTAAGCATGAAATAATTGCATTGTATCTCTTTCACAAATATCAAAATCTTCAAACGCAAAAGCAAAATTGTCCTCAGTTTTGTCGCTTTGGAAGGGGTTAGAAAAATCTTGTATAAGGAGGTGTTCCCGAGTACTTGCGTTGAAAATACAGTTGAGGCAATTTTCCATGATTACCACTTGTTTGCAATCAATACTTGATGAAAGTTTTTCTATCAAAATTTTGCAATTTTCCAAACCACGTAAACGGATTTGAATGTTTCCTTCCGAAGGGAAATGCAAAAAAATTATAGAATCCGTACAATCGGTGATGAATATACTGCCTGTTTGGAAATATACTCTTTGTAGATTTATGACACTTTTAGTAATACTGCGGAAATATAATGAGCCGGAAAGAGCAACACTGCCACAATAATTTCCTGTTGACGCAACAGTACATAATTCTAAATTTTCAAATGCTGAATCCCCTTTCTCCAAAATGTAATGTTTTCTCACAGCAGTGGTATTACCTGGCGTACTCGCAGGCTCTGTACGTACCAATCTCTCCTGAACTGCTGTTGATAGATTCTTCTGTTTGAAAGAGAACATTCGCTTTTTGCCCTTTGATTTAGACAGTTCTGCGTTAACAGATTTTAGAATATTTTCTATATTATTAGAAAAGCGTTCTTTTTCATAGGATGTCAGAGAATGTGATACAGCATTCAGCTCACTTCGAAGACTTGTGGTCTTACTCTGTAAGGTTTTGTAGTCATTTGTCTCCGAAAGTTCCCCTTCAAGCTCTACTCATAAAACGTATACAGAATAACGCAGTGTTAGTTGGGTGCACAGTGAATACAAATGAGTTTCAACATACCCTTTATCTTTGTAGCAAAGTCCATTTATTCTTAGGCTGCTCGAGTTATATTCCTTGACATATTCCATGACTTCATTTTTTTTTTGGCGCTTTCTATAGTATTGATTGCGTCGGAATAATATAAAAGCCACTCTAAAAAAATTATACTGTAATATTTTTTTTTCCTTTTTTACCTATTTAGTTCCATGCAGATGCTCTATTTACACACTTATTTATTGATTGAATACTATACGTTATATTATATGTTTTGTTTGTAACCTAATTGAGGCCACAAGGTTCTACCTAATCGACTTCTTCCATTTCAGTGTCAGCTGGAACCTCTTCAACAGGAGCTTCGGCGGAAGCCTCTGGAGCAGCCTCTGTTTCTTCGTCTTCATCAATGTTCAAACCTAAGGAAATCAATCTGTTAATTCTTGATGCGAAAGAGGTTGGCTCGTCCAAACTGAAGCCGGAAGTCAACAATGCTGTTTCATATAGTAAGTTAGTCAAATCCTTGACAGTCTTATCTTGAGCACCACCTTCATCAACTCTCTTTTTCAATTCCTTGATAATTGGAGATTTTGGAGAAATTTCGAAAGTCTTCTTGGAAGACATGTAGGAGGACATGGAAGAGTCCCTCAAGGCTTGTGCCTTCATGATTCTTTCCATGTTAGCGGACCAACCGAATTGGCCAGTTCTGATGGCAGCTGGAGCATCCAACAATTTGTAAGAAACGACAACTTTCTCCACTTGGTCACCCAAGATGTCCTTCAAGGCCTTGGTCAATGGTTCGTATTCTTTAATTTCTTTCTCTCTTTCGGCTTTCTCTTCATCAGTTTCTTCCAATTCAAAGTCTTTGGTGATGTCAACCAAAGTCTTACCTTCGAATTCCTTCAGTTGGGTGAAAGCATATTCATCAATTGGATCGGTCAAGAACAAAACTTCAAAGTTCTTAGCTTTCAAAGCGTCCAAGAATGGCGATTTTTCGACAGCCTTTAGAGATTCACCGGTAATGTAGTAAATGTTCTTTTGATGTTCTGGCATTCTGGTGACGTAATCGGTCAAGGAAGTCAACTCATCGACGGACTTGGTAGAGTTGTAACGTAGCAACTTAGCCAAAGCAACCCTGTTTTGAGTATCTTCATGCACACCCAACTTGATATTTTTGGAGAAAGCAGAGTAGAACTTTTCGAATTGTTCAGAGTCTTCAGCAATTTCGTTGAAGGCTTCAATCAGCTTCTTGACAATGTTCTTTCTAATAACCTTCATGATCTTATTCTGTTGTAACATTTCTCTGGACAAGTTCAATGGTAAATCTTCCGAGTCAACAACACCCTTGACGAAAGACAACCATTCTGGAATCAAGTCTTCAGCTTCATCAGTGATGAACACACGACGAACGTACAACTTAATGTTATTCTTCTTCTTCTTACTTTCAAACAAGTCGAATGGTGCTCTCTTTGGAATGAATAAGATAGCTCTAAATTCCAATTGACCCTCGACAGAGAAATGCTTGACATATAATGGGTCTTCCCAGTCGTTAGAAATAGACTTGTAGAAAGCATTGTATTCTTCTTGAGTGATGTCAGATGGATTTCTGGTCCATAATGGTTTAGTCTTGTTCAATTCTTCTATTTCTTGAACTTCCTCCTTAACTTTCTTTGTTTTTGGCTTCTTTTCTTCTTCATCTTCATCGACTTCTTCCAATTTTGGTTTCTTGTCATCTTCATCCTTCTTTTCCTCTTCTTTCTTTTCTTCGTCTTTCTTTTCTTCTTCTGGAATTGGAACTTCCTTTTCAACTTCCTTAGTGACAACTAATTGGATTGGATAAGCCACGAATTCAGAGTGTCTCTTAATGACCTCCTTTATTCTCTTTTCCTCCAAGTATTCCAACTGGTCGTCCTTCAAAAATAGTCTTAAAACGGTACCTCTGCCAATTCTTTCATTAACCTCATCTAAAGTAACAGTGAAAGAACCGCCAGCGTTGGATTCCCAGATGTATTGTTCGTCGTCATTGCTCTTTGAAATAACCTGGACCCTGTCTGCAACCAAGAATAAAGAGTAAAAACCAACACCAAATTGACCGATCATGGACACATCCGCACCAGCAGAAAGAGCTTCCATGAAAGCTTTGGTACCAGACTTGGCAATAGTACCCAAGTTATTGATCAATTCCGCCTTGGTCATACCAATACCAGAATCTCTGATTTCCAAAACTTTTTGCTCTGGTTTTGGAGTGATTCTAATGAATAGATCCGGTTCGGTTTCCAACTGCTTTGGGTCAGACAAAGACTTATATCTGATTTTATCTAACGCATCCGAAGCATTGGATATCAGTTCTCTCAGAAAAATTTCCTTGTTAGAGTAGACAGTGTTGATGATCAAACTCATCAACTGAGTAATTTCAGCTTGAAATTCAAAAGTTTCCCCAGCCATATTTTTGTGTGTTTGTTCCGTTTTTGTTTATAGCACTCTATTTCTATCAGATTTAGTTTCTTGAAATCTACAACAGCAAAAGGAAATGAAAGGGCCACAGATATCAAGAATTGAGGGATAAGCTGCGTATTTATATGTTTTAGGGGGCGGTGGAAGAACCTGGTTGGTATTAAGATGGGAATTAACCGCTCATAGAACCTTGCGCGTATTTTTCTTCCACGGCGTTCTAGAAAAAAAATGAAAAACCCAAAAAATTTCTTCAAAACTCGAAAGAATCAGAATTTGTTCGAGCGATAGGTGGCAAGCCTTTGGGTGTGTAATCCAATTAGACTTTATTTCTGCTTTTTTTTGCGTATATCGAGGATGTGATGCACCACACGCTCTCATATTGGCTCAAATGGGAGGTACGCCAAACACTAATATGCACGCGCAAAGCACATCACATTATAAAACTATCTTGTTACTTAGGTGTCCTTCAAATATCACCGCCCCTTTAATCCTCCTCTTAGCAGTTATTCTTGCCACGAGGGATCAAAAGTCCCGTGCCACTAATTACAGGAAAAGGGAAATAGGACAATACCATTTGCTGTCACTGTCATAATATCATTATAAACGGATATATGAAATTTTCATAGAAAAAAAGAGGTAAGTAATAAAAGAAAAGAGAGAATCTGAAAAAAAATCGATGAGATAATTATCAGCTATATGAAACAAAAGGAATTGCTGAACGATAAACAAAATTGTCCGCGCTCTATCTCAAAGACACTAGTTGCAAACAAAGAAAAAAAAACGAATATAAATACACGCAGATATGGGCCTACACACTGAACCGTTAGAACAAGAAGACCAGGACACCATAATACTCGATGCCAGAGCTGGTGACTTGGATTCTCTCAAAGATATATTTAGCAGCTTAATCAGCCCCAAGTTACTTTCTACTTGCAGGGAAAGCGAGTCTGATTCCACGGCTTTACATATGGCTGCTGCTAATGGCCATATAGAGACCGTTCGGTATATACTAGAGACGGTATCTAGCGCAAATAGTGCCGAAGATTTGCAAGCTTTCATCAATGAGGTAAACAAAACTGGTAACACGGCATTACATTGGGCGTCATTGAACGGCAAATTGGACGTAGTCAAGTTACTATGTGACGAATATGAGGCAGACCCCTTTATTAGAAACAAGTTTGGCCACGATGCCATCTTCGAGGCCGAGAACAGCGGGAAGGAAGAGGTGGAAACGTACTTTTTGAAGAAATATAATGTGGAACCTGAGGATGATGAAGATGCGCAGACGGAGGGCAAGGATGCCGTCCAAATCACAAAGGGTACAGAGATTGAACAAGTTACTAAGGAGGCCACCGAAGCTTTAAGAGAAGAAACCGAGAAGCTGAACATAAATAAACATTAAGTAAAGACTCCTTCTCTTCGCGTTGAATAGAAGCGGTTACATCCATTAAGCATGATATTTCACATCTAAGTATCGGAGAATAGAAAAAGGATGAAAGCTAGCAGAAATGCATTGATAAATATAAAGAAGATATTAGAAAAAAAAAGTAACAATAATGATGTATATTTCGCTTAAAGCTAAATAGGCGCTTCAAAAGCGTACATTTGCATGCATTGTATCTTCAACTTATTACCCGTAGTGGCGGAGTCCTCATTAACGACGGAGTGAAAAATTTTGTAATTGCGAGAAAAAGTGAATTTGATGGAAAAAAAGAAAAAGAAAGCAGAAGAAGACGTTATAAGAGAGACTGGGCCAACTTCTTGCACATCAATCGAAAAGCGCCTAGGCAACCAGTCATATAATAAGCACGCACAAGATGTCCTCCGATTTAGCTGCTGAGTTAGGATTCGACCCTACACTAAAGAAGAAAAAGAAGACCAAGAAGGTGATCCCAGATGATTTTGATGCTGCAGTAAACGGCCAAGAAAATGGTTCAGGAGATGATTTATTTGCCGGACTTAAGAAGAAAAAGAAGAAGTCCAAGAGCGTTTCTGCCGACACCGAGGCTGAAAAGGAGCCTACTGACGATATAGCAGAAGCGTTGGGTGAACTCTCTTTGAAGAAGAAAAAGAAAAAGACAAAGGACAGCAGTGTAGACGCGTTTGAGAAAGAGCTAGCTAAAGCTGGTCTAGATAATGTGGATGCTGAAAGCAAAGAAGCCACTCCAAGCGCTAGTTCCAGCATTCAACAAGAAGTTGGTCTGCCTTACTCAGAATTATTATCTAGATTTTTCAATATTCTAAGAACTAACAATCCTGAACTTGCTGGTGATAGAAGTGGTCCAAAGTTCAGAATTCCTCCACCTGTTTGTTTGCGTGATGGTAAGAAGACTATTTTCTCGAATATCCAAGATATCGCCGAAAAATTGCATAGATCTCCAGAACATTTGATCCAATATCTCTTTGCAGAATTAGGTACATCCGGTTCTGTTGACGGTCAAAAAAGATTGGTCATTAAGGGTAAGTTTCAATCCAAACAAATGGAGAATGTCTTAAGAAGATACATTTTGGAGTATGTCACTTGTAAAACTTGTAAGAGTATTAACACTGAATTGAAGAGAGAACAATCAAACAGACTGTTCTTTATGGTCTGTAAAAGTTGTGGTTCTACCAGATCCGTCTCTTCTATTAAAACCGGTTTCCAAGCTACCGTTGGTAAGAGAAGGAGAATGTGATGTTGGTGCTTTATCTGTTAGCATATATATAATAAGTACGGATTTCGTTTATCTTGTGTATTTTATTCGTTTCATTAGATATTTAATGTTCAAATGAAGAAAGACTTAAAATAAAAGTTTCATGCACAGAAATAAATTTAAACAGCGGTCTTCATCAGCTAGAACGTACACATTGCATGGAACCAGCCAGCCATCGTGTTTTGTTTTTTTCCCCGGGACAGGAAAAAAGCTTTGAGAAGCAAAACTGATCAACTGTCTAAATCTTGTAAAAGGTTTAATAATTGGCTGGTAGTGGGTCTTTGTATAGGATCCACTTGAACACATTTCTTGATTACATTTAAAAGGCCGTCAGAAAATCTGGAATTTCTGGGGAAACTGTATTTGCCAGTGTTTATAGCGTAGGTTAAAGAAGCTCCATGTATTTGCTCTTCTCGCTCAAAGGGGGAAATACCGAACATTAAAGTATAGAACGTACAACCCATGGACCAAATATCAACTTTACAGCTCAAAACCTGATTCAATTTCAAATTCAAAAGTTCTGGCGGAGTATATGGCAGCGTACAATTGTAATTAACCCATTCTTGTAGTTCGCTGAGTTGTTGCCTATTTCCAATTGTTATATCAGCCTGAGAACAAGAGCCAAGGTCACCTATTACTGGTAAACCGTCTGAAGAGAATAAAATGTTTGAAGGTGTAATGTCGCGGTGTGCATATGCTATTGCACCTCCTGAATTGGAAGAGAGCATGTCCATTTCTAAAGGGGTATCTTCTAGAAGCATCGCCGTTTCGTCACTATAAGTCATAGATACCGCATCGACATTTACTCTGGAAGTGGTGTTAGCTTGTCTCGACGCAGGATCATGTAAGCAAAGTAGACCTCTTGTCACTCCTAGCATTATCCTTACGCATTCTGCCTCTGATATAAAAGTACCCTCCAGCAGCCTCCGATTGATCGAATCCTGTAAACTTCCTAATGAATAATAGGGTAGTATTATGTAAATTGTTTTTGACCCATCTTTCTCCTGCATCACTTGGGAGTCAATGCTTTGGATAACATAAGGACTTTGAAACCGTTTGTAATTTTCAATTTCTCGCATGCCATTGGATATACTCTCTACACCGGGGCAAATAATCTTCTTTAGTGCATATAATTCTGGTGTTACAATACCGTTTTCCAAAATCAGAGAACTCTTCGATAGCTGCACAAGATACACAAAGGACATTCCACCCTCTCCAAGTAATCGTTGAATCTTATATCGTTTATCATTCACCCTAATAGTTGCATCGGAAAATCCGCGACAGCAGCATAAGTTCTGGAACAATTCCAACACTATAGAACTCATTGATTGGATATGGAAAATACAGTCGTTATTATCCCTAATCACTCGCTTAAATCACGGATACCTTTTGTCTACCTTCCGTTTCGTCTTTTGGAGAAAATATAGTTCAACATCTTACAAAATCAGATACCGAAAATGTCCCTAGCTCGGTGATCTAAGACAAGAGTTATCAAAGCAAAAAATGTCCCGCAAAAAAGGAAAAGGGCAAACCGTGTAAACTTCAGGTCCACGTAATTGAATCATTTCTTTGATCTAGACTCAACGCATACATTGCGCCTTTCTTAGCTCTTAGTTTCTACACTATGCAACTTCTTTATTTTACTCCTTTTCACGTGACCGGTTTTAAAAGAGGTGAAAATTATTTTTTTCAGCGAACTTTTTGAAGGTTTTCAATAGAAGAAAGGATGGAAGCTAAATAAAAACTGTACATTTACACGGTAAAAACAGTCGAAAAGAAATTAAGTTAGTTGAAACCAACGCTACTACTTTCTCAGCAGACCAGCACAAGTTTCTTTTGAAAGAAAAGAAAAAAGATTTTTAGCCAGCATGTCAATTCAAACTAGTGATCCGAATGAAACATCAGATTTGAAGTCGTTATCTTTGATTGCTGCTCACTCCCATATTACAGGCTTAGGTCTCGATGAAAACTTGCAACCACGCCCTACATCTGAAGGTATGGTCGGGCAATTGCAAGCCCGTCGTGCTGCCGGTGTGATACTGAAAATGGTACAGAATGGCACCATAGCAGGTAGGGCTGTCTTGGTGGCGGGCCCCCCTTCAACTGGTAAGACCGCCCTTGCCATGGGTGTTTCCCAGTCTCTGGGTAAAGATGTACCTTTCACTGCCATTGCGGGCTCAGAAATCTTCTCTTTAGAATTGAGTAAAACTGAAGCACTAACTCAAGCTTTTAGGAAATCCATCGGTATCAAAATCAAAGAAGAAACAGAATTGATTGAAGGTGAAGTTGTGGAAATCCAAATTGATAGATCTATTACTGGCGGCCACAAACAAGGTAAACTAACTATTAAAACCACCGATATGGAAACAATTTATGAATTAGGTAACAAAATGATTGATGGCTTAACTAAAGAAAAGGTATTAGCTGGCGATGTTATTTCTATTGATAAAGCAAGTGGGAAGATTACCAAGCTAGGCAGATCCTTTGCGAGGTCTAGAGATTATGATGCCATGGGCGCTGATACCAGATTTGTTCAATGTCCAGAAGGTGAACTACAAAAAAGGAAAACAGTGGTTCACACGGTGTCCCTGCACGAAATTGATGTTATTAATTCAAGAACTCAAGGATTTTTGGCATTATTTACTGGTGACACTGGTGAAATTAGGTCAGAGGTAAGAGACCAAATAAACACAAAAGTGGCAGAATGGAAAGAAGAAGGCAAAGCAGAAATTGTTCCTGGTGTATTATTTATTGATGAAGTGCACATGTTGGATATTGAGTGTTTTTCCTTCATAAATAGGGCTTTGGAAGATGAATTTGCTCCTATCGTCATGATGGCTACAAATAGAGGTGTTTCCAAAACCAGAGGGACCAACTACAAATCTCCACATGGGCTACCTCTCGATCTTTTGGACCGGTCGATCATTATTACAACCAAAAGCTATAATGAACAAGAAATTAAGACAATTTTATCTATAAGGGCACAAGAGGAGGAAGTTGAGCTGGCATCAGATGCCTTAGATCTATTGACCAAGACAGGTGTGGAAACTAGTTTGCGTTACAGCAGTAATCTAATCTCCGTTGCTCAGCAAATTGCCATGAAGAGAAAAAACAATACCGTTGAAGTGGAAGATGTCAAAAGAGCTTATTTGTTATTCTTGGACAGTGCCAGATCTGTCAAGTATGTTCAAGAAAACGAGTCACAGTACATTGATGATCAGGGCAACGTTCAAATATCCATTGCTAAGTCAGCAGATCCTGACGCCATGGATACTACGGAATAAGCATTTTGTACTTTAAGGCAGAAATAGCATTAAATATATAAAAATAAATTTATGTCTGCGTGATTGTTGGTAATAAGAAATAAAAAAATACTGAAAAAAAAAAGTAGTGCTTGTCTAGCACGCTCACAACTCCATATGGTATACCCTTCTTTCGAATAATTATCGATTATCAAATATATATATAGCAATATTATAATATATACTATATTCTATACATATATGAAGAGGGCTGGTGCGTGTATATGAGAAAAATTTTTTTTATTTTGATTGTTTTTTTTTTTTTTTATACTCTTGACTCATTCAGAGCCTCTAGTGTTCAAAATCAAAGCTACAATCATACCATATAACCCTAAAACTTCAGAGAAAATTAGAATCAAAACGATACCGACAAAAAGCCTTGGTTGATGCATATACTTTCTAACACCAACATCACCGACCATACCAATGGCGTAGCCACTACTCAAGCAGGCAAATCCCACACAGAGTCCACAACTTAGGTGCATGAAACCATTGAACAGAGTGTAGTCTTCGGTAGGAGATAAATTACCTGCAATTAAAACGGCCACAACAAGCCCATAAATGGCTAAGATACCACTCATAACCACAGGAATCAAAGACTTCATGATCAATTCTGGTTTGAAAGTACCTATACCGGCAATACCAATACCTGACTTAGCTGTACCAATGGCTGCTCCCAAACAGGAAAGCACCATAGCAGCTGCACAACCTGCAAACCCGAAAAAGGGAGCGTACAATGGAGCATATATGTTACTTGCGAGTTGCGTTGACATGTTTACAGAGAATAATAGAATGGACCCTTTCCTCCTCCGACTCTTGCTTTGCTATATTTAATTTTTTTTTTTCTTGCAAGTAAGAAAAAAATATTAGGTTATCTATATTCCTTTTTCTAACTAATCACTCTTTCACTAAAGAATATTTCTTAACAAAAAGATGCGTACCGGGTAAAAATTCGCATTGTCCAAATGTTGCTGCTTTTACGCAACAGATACACCTCTAACCGAAAAGGAATAAGCAAACCTCAATGGTGCCCAATAAAGAAGTTATGCCCATTTTGTTATTCTTTTGATTTCTACGTTATTTTCTTTCTTTAAAGGAAAAGCATGAAAAAGCACTTCAATAATGCTTGCGAATTAAAGGCGCTCTATTGAGCCTTAGACCCCGGATAATATACACATATATACATATATACCTACATAAGTACCGATTGAGGTCGCCACCTTTTGTATGTGTTCCATTGACAATGAAGTTTTTCTTATCAGCCAAAATGAACGTTCTTGATATATAGTGAGAGAAAAAAAGATCGATGGGACGATTTGCCGCGATTCCTTGTGCGTGCGAAAATGCAAGAAAATAAACAAACTAGTACAGTACTATAAGCAGGCTGAGTAGTCGAAAAAAGTTCTATTTAGACGTGTCTCGGGGCCTAAATCTTTTTTTAACTATAACAACCACACTGAATAAATTATCATAGCGCGAGAAGATGTCACAAGGTCAGTCCAAAAAACTGGACGTAACTGTTGAACAGCTTCGAAGTATATACCACCAGTTTCATGATATCTTGGAGGAGAAAACAGATTTGCATCTGCCGAAGAAGGACCACGACGATGACGCTGTTAGGAGAGAGGTCCAGATACAGTTACAAGAATTTCTTTTGAGCGCCATGACGATGGCTTCGAAATCATTAGAAGTGGTCAACGCTGACATAGTAGGAAAGACAGTAAAACAACTGATTATGGAATCACAAGAGAAGTACATGGAGCCCTTTGATCTGGACCTGAATGAGCAAGTTAGGAAAATGTATCAAGAATGGGAAGACGAAACCGTTAAGGTGGCCCAGTTGAGGCAAACGGGGCCTGCCAAAATCAACGAAGTGTACAATAACTCAAAGGATGAATATTTGACACAATTGGATGGAAGAATCGGCGTCCTTCAAGCTAGAATGGCGGAACAGCAATCTGTAGACCACAATAATAATGCTGACGAGGCCGATGACCAAATCAAATGGGAGCATATCAAGGATGATTACGGGGCGTCACTGAATGAATTGTATGAAACACAGCAGGACTTACCCCAGGTAAGATATAACGTTGAAAAAGTCAGGCGTTTAATGGACTATTTGGAGAAAGAGTGAGTTAATGACATGTAAGACCATTCGATTCGTGTTAAGTGACAATACTTATCTTAGTGGCTCCATTCCTTTTTTATCTTTGTACGAAGAACTGGCAATAAGAAAAAGTATAGAGCCAGCCTTTTCCCACACGTTAACGACAAAAGACGATATGCAGGCTGTGCGCATGGGGGAGAATCCACCTTTTGCCCGTTAAAGAGAAAAAATTAGTGTCTGTGAAACGCGAATACAAAAAAAGAAAAGTAGCAGGATCTTACTTCTCGTAAAGACGTCAGGAACTAAATCAAGTCGAACAGTAGAAGTTGCAAGGGGAAAAATCACTAATTTCCAGTCAAAGAACAAAGAAAGCTCTACTTCACACAGTGACGGTCTTTACGGTAAAATCTGTGTATATTTGAAAGAAAAACCCTTTTACAATTAAGAAGGGCATTTAAAAATAGAAACAACGGAAATGAGTTATAATAATCCATATCAGTTAGAGACCCCTTTTGAAGAGTCGTACGAGTTGGATGAAGGTTCTAGTGCTATCGGTGCAGAAGGCCATGATTTTGTGGGTTTCATGAATAAGATCAGTCAAATCAATCGCGATCTCGATAAGTACGACCATACCATCAATCAGGTCGATTCTTTGCACAAGAGGCTGCTGACTGAAGTTAACGAGGAGCAAGCAAGCCATTTAAGACACTCCTTGGACAACTTCGTCGCACAGGCCACAGACTTGCAGTTTAAACTGAAAAATGAGATTAAAAGTGCCCAAAGGGATGGGATACATGACACTAACAAGCAAGCTCAGGCGGAAAATTCCAGACAAAGATTCTTGAAGCTGATCCAGGACTACAGAATCGTGGATTCAAACTACAAGGAAGAGAATAAAGAACAAGCCAAGAGGCAGTATATGATCATTCAGCCAGAAGCCACCGAAGATGAAGTTGAAGCAGCCATAAGCGATGTAGGGGGTCAGCAGATCTTCTCACAGGCATTGTTGAACGCAAACAGGCGCGGGGAAGCCAAGACCGCTCTTGCGGAAGTCCAAGCAAGGCATCAAGAGTTATTGAAACTGGAAAAATCCATGGCTGAACTAACTCAATTGTTCAATGACATGGAAGAACTGGTAATAGAACAGCAAGAAAATGTCGACGTCATTGACAAGAATGTTGAAGACGCTCAACTCGACGTAGAACAAGGTGTCGGCCATACAGATAAAGCCGTCAAGAGTGCCAGAAAAGCAAGAAAGAACAAGATCAGGTGTTGGTTGATTGTAATTGCCATCATCGTGATCGTTGTCGTTGTTGTCGTTGTGCCAGCCGTTGTCAAAACACGTTAATCCCAACTATTCTCTATATTTCTATTCCATCCGAACTTCCCTTTCTGTTTTGTATATCAATATCGATCTTAATACTTTCGCCTATTCTTTTACTATATTTCTATAAATTCTTTCTTTGGCCTGTGGGCCAAAAACAACAACTTGTTAGTGATACAATGTCTTTTTTAATATGTCCAAGCTATGCTTAAATAGAGCTGTTACCTTTATAAATAAGCGTATATGGAGCATTACCCGCAAACTCGTCCATCGCTTGGCAAAATCCAACCATTTTTTTTTACCTTGCTCGTTTTCACATGCTACCTCATTCGCCTCGTAACGTTACGACCGAAATCTCACTAAGGCACGGTTTGTTGAGCAGTTTCCGGATGTTGGATAACCAGTTGTTTCTAAACGGGTCTGCCTCATATAAAACACGTTCAGTCCAAGTATACACATCACCGTATCGACGCTGCTGTGCTTTTTTAATAACCATTGAACTAAACATCTAAGGCTACAACAACACCAATTGGAATAAAATCATTATGAAGCCAGAAGTTGAGCAAGATTTAGCTCATATTTTGTTAACTGAATTGTTAGCTTATCAATTCGCCTCTCCTGTGAGATGGATTGAAACTCAAGATGTTTTTTTGAAGGATTTCAACACTGAAAGAGTCGTTGAAATCGGTCCTTCTCCAACTTTGGCTGGGATGGCTCAAAGAACCTTGAAGAACAAATACGAATCTTACGATGCTGCTCTATCTTTGCAGAGACAAATCTTATGCTACTCCAAGGATGCCAGAGAGATTTACTATACTCCAGATCCATCTGAGCTAGCTGCAAAGGAAGAGCCCGCTAAGGAAGAAGCTCCTGCACCAACAACAGCTGCTAGCGCACCCGCCCCTGCCGCAGCAGCCCCAGCTCCTGTTGCAGCAGCAGCACCAGTCGCAGCAGCACCAGAGATCGCTGATGAACCTGTCAAGGCCTCTCTATTGTTGCACGTTTTGGTTGCTCACAAATTGAAAAAGCCATTAGATTCCATCCCAATGTCCAAGACAATCAAAGACTTGGTCGGTGGTAAATCTACCGTCCAAAATGAAATTTTGGGTGATTTGGGTAAAGAGTTTGGTACTACTCCAGAAAAACCAGAAGAAACTCCATTAGAAGAATTGGCAGAAACCTTCCAAGACACCTTCTCTGGTGCATTGGGTAAGCAATCTTCTTCCCTATTGTCAAGATTAATCTCATCTAAGATGCCTGGTGGGTTTACCATTACCGTCGCTAGAAAATACCTACAAACCCGTTGGGGATTGCCATCTGGTAGACAAGATGGTGTCCTTTTGGTAGCTTTATCTAACGAGCCTGCTGCTCGTCTAGGTTCTGAAGCCGATGCCAAAGCCTTCTTGGACTCTATGGCTCAAAAATACGCTTCCATTGTTGGTGTTGACTTGTCGTCTACTGCTAGTGCTGCTGGTGCTGCCGGTGCCGGTGCCGGTGCCGGTGCTGCTATGATCGATGCCGGCGCTTTGGAAGAAATAACCAAAGACCACAAGGTTTTGGCCCGTCAACAACTGCAAGTGTTGGCTCGTTACTTGAAAATGGACTTGGATAACGGTGAAAGAAAATTCTTGAAGGAAAAAGATACCGTCGCCGAACTGCAAGCTCAATTGGATTACTTGAATGCCGAATTAGGTGAATTCTTTGTTAACGGTGTTGCTACCTCTTTCTCCAGAAAGAAGGCCAGAACTTTCGATTCCTCCTGGAATTGGGCTAAGCAATCTTTGTTATCATTGTATTTCGAGATAATTCATGGTGTCTTAAAGAATGTGGATAGAGAGGTCGTTAGTGAAGCTATTAATATTATGAACAGATCTAATGATGCTTTGATTAAATTTATGGAATACCATATCTCTAATACTGATGAAACAAAAGGTGAAAACTATCAATTGGTCAAGACCCTTGGTGAACAATTGATTGAAAACTGTAAACAAGTTTTGGATGTTGACCCAGTTTACAAAGATGTTGCTAAGCCTACCGGTCCAAAAACTGCTATCGATAAGAATGGTAACATTACTTACTCAGAAGAGCCAAGAGAAAAGGTCCGGAAACTCTCTCAATACGTACAAGAAATGGCTCTTGGTGGTCCAATCACTAAGGAATCTCAACCAACTATTGAAGAGGATTTGACCCGTGTTTACAAGGCAATCAGTGCTCAAGCCGACAAGCAAGATATTTCCAGCTCCACCAGAGTTGAATTTGAAACATTATATAGTGACTTGATGAAGTTCTTGGAAAGCTCCAAAGAAATCGATCCTTCCCAAACCACCCAATTAGCTGGCATGGATGTTGAAGATGCCCTGGACAAGGATTCCACCAAAGAAGTTGCTTCTCTGCCAAACAAATCTACCATCTCTAAGACAGTATCTTCAACTATTCCAAGAGAAACTATTCCATTCTTACATTTGAGAAAGAAGACTCCTGCCGGGGATTGGAGATATGACCGTCAACTTTCCTCTCTTTTCTTGGATGGTTTGGAAAAGGCTGCCTTCAATGGTGTTACTTTCAAGGACAAATATGTCTTGATTACTGGTGCTGGTAAGGGCTCTATTGGTGCTGAAGTCTTGCAAGGCTTATTACAGGGTGGTGCTAAGGTTGTTGTTACCACCTCTCGTTTCTCTAAGCAAGTTACAGACTACTACCAATCAATTTACGCCAAATATGGTGCTAAGGGTTCTACTCTGATTGTTGTTCCATTCAACCAAGGTTCTAAGCAGGATGTTGAAGCTTTGATTGAATTTATCTACGACACTGAAAAGAATGGTGGTCTAGGTTGGGATCTAGATGCTATTATTCCGTTTGCGGCAATTCCAGAACAAGGCATTGAATTAGAAAATATTGATTCTAAGTCTGAGTTTGCTCATAGAATCATGTTAACCAACATCTTGAGAATGATGGGTTGCGTTAAGAAGCAAAAATCTGCTAGAGGTATTGAAACAAGACCAGCACAAGTCATCCTACCAATGTCTCCAAACCATGGTACTTTTGGTGGTGATGGTATGTACTCAGAATCCAAGTTGTCTTTGGAAACTTTATTCAACAGATGGCACTCTGAATCCTGGGCCAACCAATTGACCGTTTGCGGTGCTATTATCGGTTGGACTAGAGGTACTGGGTTGATGAGTGCTAATAACATCATTGCTGAAGGCATTGAAAAGATGGGTGTTCGTACTTTCTCTCAAAAAGAAATGGCATTCAACTTGTTGGGTCTATTGACTCCAGACGTTGTCGAACTGTGCCAAAAATCTCCTGTTATGGCTGACTTGAATGGTGGTTTGCAATTTGTTCCAGAATTGAAGGAATTCACCGCTAAATTACGTAAGGAGTTGGTTGAAACTTCTGAAGTTAGAAAAGCTGTTTCCATCGAAACTGCTTTGGAACATAAGGTTGTCAACGGCAGTAGTGCTGATGCTGCATATGCTCAAGTCGAGGTTCAACCAAGAGCCAACATTCAACTGGACTTCCCAGAATTGAAACCATACAAGCAGGTTAAACAAATTGCTCCCGCTGAACTTGAAGGTTTGTTAGATTTGGAGAGAGTTATTGTTGTTACCGGTTTTGCTGAAGTCGGCCCATGGGGTTCTGCCAGAACAAGATGGGAAATGGAAGCTTTTGGTGAATTTTCATTGGAAGGTTGCGTTGAAATGGCTTGGATAATGGGTTTCATTTCATACCATAACGGTAATTTGAAAGGTCGTCCATACACCGGTTGGGTTGATTCTAAGACGAAAGAACCAGTCGATGACAAGGACGTCAAGGCCAAATATGAATCATCTATCTTGGAACACAGTGGTATCAGATTGATCGAAGCAGAATTATTCAATGGTTATAACCCAGAAAAGAAGGAAATGATCCAAGAAGTTATTGTCGAAGAAGACTTGGAACCATTTGAAGCTTCTAAGGAAACTGCTGAACAATTCAAACACCAACATGGCGACAAGGTGGATGTCTTTGAAATTCCAGAAACAGGAGAATACTCTGTTAAGTTGCTAAAGGGCGCCACCTTATACATTCCAAAGGCCTTGAGATTTGACCGTTTGGTTGCTGGTCAAATCCCAACTGGTTGGAGTGCTAAGACATATGGTATTTCTGATGATATCATTTCTCAAGTCGACCCAATCACATTATTTGTTTTGGTCTCTGTTGTGGAAGCCTTTATTGCATCTGGTATCACCGATCCATACGAAATGTACAAATACGTTCATGTCTCTGAAGTTGGTAACTGTTCTGGTTCTGGTATGGGTGGTGTTTCTGCCCTCCGTGGTATGTTTAAGGACCGTTTCAAGGATGAGCCTGTCCAAAACGATATTTTGCAAGAATCATTTATCAACACCATGTCTGCTTGGGTTAACATGTTGTTGATTTCCTCATCCGGTCCAATTAAGACACCTGTTGGTGCCTGTGCCACATCCGTGGAATCTGTTGATATTGGTGTAGAAACCATCTTGGCTGGTAAGGCTAGAATTTGTATTGTCGGTGGTTACGATGATTTCCAGGAAGAAGGTTCTTTTGAGTTTGGTAACATGAAGGCCACTTCTAATACTTTGGAAGAATTTGAACATGGTCGTACCCCAGCAGAAATGTCCAGACCTGCTACCACTACCCGTAATGGGTTCATGGAAGCTCAAGGTGCTGGTATCCAAATCATCATGCAAGCTGATTTAGCTTTAAAGATGGGTGTACCAATCTACGGTATTGTTGCTATGGCCGCTACCGCTACCGATAAGATTGGTAGATCTGTGCCAGCTCCAGGTAAGGGTATTTTGACCACTGCTCGTGAACACCATTCCAGTGTTAAGTATGCTTCACCAAATTTGAACATGAAGTACAGAAAGCGCCAATTGGTTACTCGTGAAGCTCAAATTAAAGATTGGGTAGAAACCGAATTGGAAGCATTGAAGTTGGAGGCTGAAGAAATTCCAAGCGAAGACCAAAATGAATTTTTGCTTGAACGTACCAGAGAAATCCATAACGAAGCTGAAAGTCAATTGAGAGCTGCACAACAACAATGGGGTAACGACTTCTACAAGAGGGATCCACGTATCGCTCCATTGAGAGGTGCCTTGGCCACTTACGGTTTAACTATTGATGACTTGGGTGTCGCTTCATTCCACGGTACATCCACAAAGGCTAATGACAAGAACGAATCTGCCACAATTAATGAAATGATGAAGCATTTGGGTAGATCTGAAGGTAACCCTGTCATTGGTGTTTTCCAAAAATTCTTGACTGGTCATCCAAAGGGTGCTGCCGGTGCATGGATGATGAATGGTGCTTTGCAAATCCTAAACAGTGGTATTATCCCAGGTAACCGTAACGCTGATAACGTTGATAAGATCTTGGAGCAATTCGAATACGTCTTGTATCCATCTAAGACTTTAAAGACCGACGGTGTCAGAGCTGTATCCATTACTTCTTTCGGTTTCGGTCAAAAGGGTGGTCAAGCCATCGTGGTCCATCCAGACTACCTATACGGTGCCATCACCGAAGACAGATACAATGAGTATGTTGCCAAGGTCAGTGCCAGAGAGAAGAGCGCTTACAAGTTCTTCCACAACGGTATGATCTACAACAAGTTGTTCGTTAGTAAGGAGCATGCTCCATACACTGATGAATTGGAAGAGGATGTTTACCTAGACCCATTAGCCCGTGTCTCTAAGGATAAGAAGTCTGGCTCTTTGACTTTCAACTCTAAGAACATTCAAAGTAAGGACAGCTACATCAATGCCAACACTATCGAAACCGCCAAAATGATTGAAAACATGACCAAGGAGAAGGTCTCTAACGGTGGCGTCGGTGTAGATGTTGAATTAATCACCAGCATCAACGTTGAAAACGATACTTTTATCGAACGCAATTTCACCGCGCAAGAAATAGAGTACTGTAACGCGCAACCTAGCGCACAAAGCTCCTTTGCTGGAACATGGTCTGCCAAAGAAGCCGTTTTCAAGTCCTTAGGCGTCAGGTCCCTAGGTGGTGGTGCTGCATTGAAGGACATCGAAATTGTGCGTGTTAACAAGAATGGGCCTGCCGTTGAACTGCACGGTAACGCCAAGAAGGTCGCTGAGCAAGCTGGTATTACCGATGTGAAGGTATCCATTTCTCACGATGACCTTCAAGCCGTCGCGGTCGCCATTTCTACTAAAAAATAGAAAGGACTCGACGACATCCCTCTTTTTAATATATAGCTTGTAGTTTTACTTCGTAAATCCATAGTCACATTCTTCATTATTGTTTTTTGCTCCTTTACCTTAGCCTTCGGTTCTGACCCGGCCTAATCGTAATGTACGTTGACAAATCATATGGCCCTGAGCGTACAACAGTTCCATTCTTCTATTTGTTCAGTCCACACAAATTCGCGCGGGGACGTATTGACGCGCAGAAGAATAGAAGCCCGCGTAGCAGCTCTGGGGTAATTAGTCTTTTGCTATATCGGCCGGCCCAGCACCGGTTTCCTTTTCACCTGTGTTTGTTGTCTGCATTATGAGGAGGGGAAAGGGCCAGGGACGGCCGGTGGTTATGTTGGCTCAACGATTTGCTGCCCTCTATTGTTTACACCAACTGCGTGGGGCAAGGGGCTGGAAGGCTGTGGTGTACAGAATAGGGTCTGAGACCAAGTCGCGACGTCTCCTGCGGCTCGTTGTGTGAGCCATCCCTTGATCGCCTCCGCCAAATACAGGGAAGAGAAAAATACGCGAAGGTGGGCGAGTGCCCTTAAAGTACCAGCATCCTCGATCGCCGCTGGTGTTCGCCCTTGCTTAGAGGTAGGAGGTGTCCTTTGGCCTTCGAATTCCTCGCCGATTTATAGTCCCCCTAAGGGCCTTACTTATCCCCTCTATTTTTTTTTTTAGAAAAATGTTTTCTTTTTCAAGATTTGTTTGCTCCTTCACGGCTTCCCCCCCCTTAACCGTTCAGCAGTCTCCGTATATAATAATCACAATCCGTTCTTATTGCCTATAACTTCGGTTGTTTCTTGTTCATCCCGGCAAATAAAGTTTCGTCTTGTTTTAATATAGACAGGATTTCTTGGCTGCAGTATTTGCAATAGCTTCATTGACCACGTATGTAAAGAGAAGAATCTGGAGCGACTTACGGGCTTAGCTTTTTTTACTAACACATAAATAATACTGTGATAAGATAAGAAAAAATCACGACATGGAAAATACCACGAATCGTAATACTGCCGGTGTTCTTACGAGCAACAATAGGAGTTTTGCCACCAACAGTGTAGCGGCATCCACTCCGAAGAGGTCCAAAAGTGCTCGAAGGAAAACGTTTAAATGCACCGGGTACGATGGTTGTACGATGTCCTTCACTAGAGCGGAGCATCTTGCACGTCATATAAGAAAGCACACGGGAGAAAAGCCGTTTCAATGTCCTGCGTGTTTGAAATTCTTCAGTAGAGTTGACAATTTGAAACAGCACCGGGAGTCGGTCCATGCACATAAAAATCACCATGCTTCTAGCTCGCATCAGCGTAAGCCTTCATCTTCGTCTTTATCCTCGTCTTCCTCTGCATCTTCGTCGTCTTCCGCTACGTCATCTACATCATATAGCGATCCTTCCAGGAAAATCAATACTGTTGGCGTTAATATGCCGATGATGGCAGAAAACGAAAAAGCGCCCCAAATAACACATTCTTCGCCAGAGTTCATTACCAGCGCGAGAGGCATTCCACCCATTTCTCCAAGATCCATTTATAATACTCAGCGACAACAACAACAACAGCCCCCCTACTATTTTCCTCCTTCCCACCCAATTACTGATAGCTACTACCAGTACCCTCTTCCCAGTAACAGTACCACCGTCAATTATCTACCATCAATAGATGTACAGTACCCGTTGAATGTGAGTCCTACTTCAGTGGCCCATCCGGCCACAGAGGCAATGGTATCGTCTTTTCCTCCGAGATCCATACCAAGTGTTTCCTTCAAATATAATGATTCAGCCGACTTCCCAGCTCGGACAGCTATGAACAACTATAACATTAGACCAAATAATATCAACGTTAATACTAACACTAATATAATCAACAGCAATCCTGATTCATTCTCTCCGCCATTTTCTATGCCAGCGGCAGGTGCTGAAGCAAGACCAATTGTTTTCCCGCAGCATCAGCAGGCATTCAGCCGACAACCGAATGGCAATAACAACAATAATATGTCTTTGTCGAAAAATGACAGTGAAAAGGGAGAGAATTTCAAGAATAATAATGATGACGACAATGATAATAGCAATAAGAAGAGGTCGGAAGCACTATCAGAGTCCGATATTTCGGTCAATACCAATAAGAAGAGGCTAAGTGTTGATTACATATTGACTTGATCGAAACAATCCGAATGAAATTTTTAAATATTCCGTAGAGTATAAATATCTCACAACCAATATAATTCTTAATATGCGCAAACAAATTATGGGCTCACCTGTCTTATATTTATGTTTCGTTTCATATTGAATGAAATTTATAAAAAAACCTCTTCAGATAAGTTGAAATATGCATGTTCAGTGCTATAAAAATGATAAAAGACACGAACATAAACAAAACAGCCCTTACACAAAAGGTATTCTGACTACTTATGTTTGTCCACGAGAAATAGCCGCATGATAACGCAATTTTATACTTTCGCGGCTGCTTTGTTCAGCCCACAGTAGCACTAAAAATTACGCTATAAGACTAACTAACAATAGCCCGCGGATACGAAGCAATGATGATGCCTCTTGACTTTATACACTTAATCATATACATGTACTCCACGTTTGTCACCATAGTCATCTTCCACCACCCTCACCCGGCCCCCCGTTAAAATTGCAATAATAAGAAAAAGAAAAGAAAGAAGCTTTTTATCTCAATTCGCTGAAAAGATGACGCTTTTTTCCGACTTTAGCAAACTAGTCAATACATATAACCACTTTTCTATTATTCCATGAAATGATGCCCTACAATACCCCTCCAAATATCCAAGAACCTATGAATTTCGCAGGCAGCAACGCCTTCAGTATTCTTCCAGATACGATGAGTTTCCAGAATTTCAAATATGATCGTCTCCAGCACCAACAACAACAACAACAACTACAGCAGCAACTGCAACAGAATGCACCACCGTTACAGCAGCCTCAACAACAACAACAACAACAACCAATAAGCCCGCCTTTGTTCTTGGCAGGTACCGGTACCAGCGCAAACTCAAACCTTAACAAGAATGCCAATGCTAGTACTGTACCCCCATTACTCTTCAGCAGGTCATCTCAGCATTATGTCGTCCCGGATATAGATCACTCTTCCATAATATACAAGAACAACATCTGCAAATCTTTTAAGGATGACTTGTTTTTCTGTCCAAGATCTTTGCTTTCTCTCGAAGAACAGCAAGCATGCGAAAAAATGGATAGACTGACTGCTGAACAAATGTCATTGTATCACCAGAACACGCGCCCCAGTTCTAATCCTGGTTCCTTGTCTTCTTCACCGCCAAATTCTGCGTCTTCTATATTCAACTCTAGGCCGAAGTTCAATCCTTATACATCTCAAAGCTTCAATCCTTTGGAAAGTGTTCAAGAATGATCGTGATATAAACGAACATGTTTTTTGGTTTCTTTTTTGCATATTCCACGTTTGAACAAATCTTGTGTCCATGTTACATTCCCGTTATGTGATATTATGTCAAGCCGTTTTACTTCCTATTTATTTTTATTTATGGGCTTTTTTTTTATTCATGTAGTTTACTATTCACTTAGTATACGTAGATAAAAGAAGACGAGCTTTATCTGCAAACAGGCGCAAGACGTATGTACTAAGCACTCAATACTCATATAACCATATTCTTTAAAAAAATACATGCCATTTTTTCTGATCCATAATACTCTTCCAAACTACAAGTATAGCAGGCCTTGAACCTAGTTTTACTAGGACTTTCTGAGTCGTCCTTAATCCCAGAAGCAGTATCTGCAGAGATAGATAGCATGAATCGGATACGAGTCATGATTAACCAACATTCCGTTAAGAGTGATATGTTTTTTTTACTCATGTCAGAGCTAGTTATGGCGTAAGTTATGGTAATAAAGGAAAAATCCTTTGATGAATCTATAATATATTTTCACCTACATAAGAGGAGGAATTAAGAGCAAGACTTTAGAGTATATTCAACACTGAAAGACCCACTGGGAATACTAGTACTGATATCTCCAAATTATCTTTTATACATCGAGTCTGGAGTAGTACTCTTTTATTAAAAAGCTTGAATTGTTAGTGGCATTTCTATCCTTTCAATATGAGTTATACTGACAACCCTCCTCAAACAAAAAGAGCTTTATCGTTAGACGATCTGGTCAATCACGATGAGAATGAAAAAGTCAAATTACAAAAACTGAGCGAAGCAGCTGATGCAGCCAGACCTCTTGCCGAAAATTCAGAACCAGATTCAAATCAAATATCAATTGGCCAAGATGCCCCAATTGACAATTACAAGGAGAGTATTGGCCATGATTCACACTCACAAAAACCTAAATCACGCAAGTCATCAGCCGATGATGAAGAAACAGATACAGATGACGACGTAGGTACAAGTGGAGAAATCAATTTCGATTCAGAAATGGCCTTTGACTATGATAAACAACATAGAAATCTGTCACCTAATGGATTGCCTCTCACTAACGATGGTACTGATGCCAAGGTGAAGTTAGAAAAGCCTTCCGATGTTTCAATACCTCATAATATTAAGAGCGACGAAGAACAGAGACTACCGAAACAAGGCAACGACAGGGACAGCGCAAACAACTACATAACCCAAATACCACCACAAAAACAGAAACAAGCGGAGGGAAAGATAGCGGGAAATGCAATGGGAAGTGTAGTCAAGGAGGAAGAAGAAACAAATGCTGCTGTCAATAACATCTTTGAAGAAAAAGCTACTTTACAATCAAAAAAGAATAATATCAAAAGGGATTTAGAAGTTCTTAATGAAATATCTGCGTCTTCCAAACCTAGTAAGTACAAAAATGTCCCAATTTGGGCACAAAAATGGAAACCTACTATAAAAGCTCTTCAAAGTATAGATGTGAAAGATCTTAAAATTGACCCGTCTTTTTTAAACATTATTCCTGATGATGATTTAACGAAGTCAGTACAAGATTGGGTTTATGCTACAATATACTCGATTGCTCCTGAACAAAGATCCTTCATAGAATTAGAAATGAAATTTGGTGTTATCATTGATGCGAAAGGCCCAGATCGTGTAAATCCACCAGTTTCTTCACAATGTGTTTTCACTGAGCTTGATGCTCACCTCACCCCAAATATTGACGCATCCCTGTTCAAAGAGTTAAGCAAATATATTCGTGGTATTAGCGAAGTCACGGAAAATACAGGTAAATTCAGTATTATTGAATCTCAGACAAAAGATTCTGTGTATAGAGTCGGATTATCCACACAAAGACCAAGGTTCTTGAGAATGAGTACAGATATTAAGACTGGTAGAGTAGGACAATTTATAGAAAAAAGACACGTGGCCCAATTACTATTATATTCACCAAAAGATAGTTACGACGTGAAAATCTCGTTGAACTTGGAATTACCTGTACCTGACAACGACCCGCCAGAAAAATATAAATCTCAAAGCCCAATCAGTGAAAGAACGAAAGACCGTGTTAGTTACATTCACAATGATTCCTGTACAAGAATTGACATTACGAAGGTTGAAAATCATAATCAAAGTTCAAAAAGTAGACAGTCGGAGACAACCCATGAAGTCGAACTGGAAATCAACACGCCTGCGCTGTTAAACGCCTTTGATAATATAACAAACGATAGCAAGGAATATGCATCTCTTATCAGAACTTTTTTGAATAACGGTACAATCATAAGAAGAAAGTTATCTTCTTTATCATATGAAATCTTTGAGGGTTCAAAAAAAGTCATGTAATAGAATATTCTCAAAAATTAAACAGATCCTTCCGTACAAGAATTTTTTTTTTTGGTTATTCAAATGCTGTTCTGAAAGCTTATGTAATAATAATAATGATGATAACAACAATAAAAGAAGGTACTTTAACACTTCTTATTATCTCTATATATCCCTAATAAATAGGCCATTCTTATGACAACTAAGTCTTTCGCCATTTTGATACTATCAATAGCTAAAGCCATCTTAGAGCCGTCAACCTCATGCCAGGAAATTGGTATCTCTTTTATTTGGATTCTTTTCCTGATGGCCAAAATCAAGATTTCTACGTCAAAGATCCAACCCTCAGTATGCAGGTACGGAAAAATCCTTAATATAGCGGCTCTGTTGAACAATTTGAATCCACACTGTGTGTCTTTAATAGATCTGATACCAAAGATAAAAACTAAAGTATGGAAACCGTACATCAAGCAGTTTCTAACCATCGATCTCTTTATGACGGCCTCGGTATTCACCATATGTGCTCTGGAACCAATTGCTACAGCTGGCTTAATCGTCTTTACATCTGTACTAGAGGCTTCAATTGTTCTAATAGCCTCTATTAATTTATCTACGTCGCTGAACTTACTAGCACCATCAGCATCAGCAAAAAGACCATACTTACCTCTAATATGTAAAAAACCTTGTCTCACTGCGCCACCTTTACCTCTGTTTTGTGAGAATTTGATGACCCTGAATTGTTTATAGTTCAATTTGAACTGTTCTCTACAAATTTTCAAACAATATTGTGTGGTATTATCTGTGGAACCATCATCCACTATCACAATCTCCCACCGGGAACCATATTTTCCCTTTAAAAAGTTGATTGCGTCTGCCAGCATTAGTAAAATTCTACCTGTTTCATTATAGCTTGGGATAACAACAGACAGAAAGATTTCCTCGTCATCTTGGTGCTCACTCAAGTTAGGTAAAGCACGACTAATTTCAAGGCCGTTTTCATCAATAGCTGTGTATTTGAGCTCCTCTGGATATGGCGGCCTTGGTGTATGCGAAAATAAATAAACCAGTAAATACAGTGAAAGTGCTATAGCGACTAAGAGCGTAAAACAGACTGTGTTTTTGTTCTCAATCAAGAATGTCAACGTTCTCATTTTTGTTGTGCTTTGTGTAATTTTTGGCTGCCTCTCTGCTTTATCCCTTTCTTACGTTATCAAAAGCACCTATTTTATCCTTACAGCATCCAATTAGATACTACTACTTTCTTCAGTGACTACGGTCCTTTGTGGCACTTTAATTGCGATAAAGCCTTAACAATTGGCCAACTGGCACGTTTTCTTCTTGTTTACACTTTTTTTCTAATACGCCAAATTTCGCTCTCTCATGAAAAAAATGGCATGCACTACTTCGAAAAGCACAAAAGATTAATGTGCATAAACGTATATGAACCAAAAGCTGCTGCAGTGATAACCATGAAGACATAGTAACTATGACCACTTGATATTGAGCTTGTTAATTGTGATTAGCATGGGAAATACAAGATGTGATGACATAAACCCAAACACCACATATAACTTTTCAATGGAAAAAGAAAAGTTTCAAGGTGAAAAAAAAATTTTCAGCAGCATCGCAATAAATGCTAAAAAATAATATTCATTGCAGCCTATTTAAGATAATACATGTGCGTCGATCTATAGTGCATAATTTATATTTTGTGAACCGTAAACCATAAATACAACGACAATCAGTTCTAAATAGAATCAGGATGCCTCCAAAGAAGTTTAAAGATTTAAACTCTTTCCTTGACGACCAACCAAAGGACCCAAATCTGGTCGCTTCTCCCTTTGGTGGTTATTTTAAAAATCCTACTGCTGATGCCGGTAATAGCAACGCTTCCAACAAAAGTAGCTACCAACAACAGCGGAATTGGAAACAAGGCGGCAACTACCAGAATGCGTCTTATCAACAAGGTGGTTACCAGTCGTATAACAATAACTACAACAACTATAATAACTATAGTAAATACAATGGCCAAAGTTATCAAAAAACTAATTACAAACAATCGGCTGTGACACCCAACCAAAGTGGGACTCCAACTCCATCTGCTTCTACCACATCTTTGACCTCTTTGAATGAAAAACTGTCGAACTTAGAGTTAACACCCATCTCTCAATTCTTATCGAAGATACCTGAGTGCCAAAGCATCACTGATTGCAAAAATCAAATTAAACTAATCATTGAAGAATTTGGCAAGGAAGGTAACAGTACAGGTGAAAAAATTGAAGAGTGGAAAATAGTCGATGTTCTATCCAAATTCATCAAACCTAAGAATCCATCATTAGTCAGAGAATCTGCCATGCTAATAATTTCCAACATTGCTCAATTTTTTAACGGAAAACCTCCACAAGAAGCGTACTTGCTACCATTATTCAATGTGGCCCTTGACTGTGTTTCTGATAAAGAGAACACCGTCAAACGTGCCGCGCAACATGCCATTGATTCTTTGTTGAATTGCTTTCCAATGGAGGCTTTAACCTGCATTGTACTTCCCACAATTCTAGATTTCTTATCATCTGGTGCCAAATGGCAAGCTAAGATGGCTGCTTTGAGCGTCGTAGATAGAATAAGAGAAGATTCGGCGAACGATTTACTGGAACTAACTTTCAAAGATGCCGTTCCAGTTTTGACCGATGTAGCTACTGATTTCAAACCAGAATTGGCCAAACAAGGTTATAAAACATTATTAGACTATGTTTCTATCTTAGATAACTTAGATTTGTCTCCCCGTTATAAATTGATTGTGGACACTCTGCAAGATCCATCTAAGGTCCCTGAATCTGTAAAGTCGTTATCCAGTGTTACATTTGTCGCTGAAGTTACCGAACCCTCTCTGTCTTTATTAGTTCCTATCCTAAACAGATCTTTGAACCTATCTTCTTCATCCCAAGAGCAACTAAGACAGACCGTTATTGTTGTGGAGAATTTAACAAGGTTGGTGAATAACCGTAATGAAATCGAAAGTTTCATTCCTCTGCTTCTACCTGGTATCCAAAAGGTTGTTGACACTGCCTCCTTACCAGAAGTGCGTGAATTGGCTGAAAAGGCCCTTAACGTTTTAAGAGAAGATGACGAAGCCGACAAGGAAAACAAGTTCTCGGGAAGGATGACTTTAGAAGAAGGTAGAGACTTCTTACTTGATCATCTCAAAGGCATTAAAGCTGATGATTCCTGTTTCATCAAGCCTTACATGAATGACGAAACAGTCGTCAAGTACATGAGCAAGATTTTGACCGTGGATTCTAACGTTAACGACTGGAAAAGGCTTGAAGATTTTTTGACCGCAGTTTTTGGTGGTTCAGATTCACAAAGAGAATTTGTCAAACAGGACTTCATCCATAACTTGAGAGCATTATTTTATCAGGAAAAGGAAAGAGCAGATGAGGACGAAGGTATTGAGATTGTCAACACTGATTTCTCCTTAGCTTATGGTTCAAGAATGCTTTTGAACAAAACAAATCTACGTCTTTTAAAGGGCCATCGTTACGGTTTGTGTGGTAGGAATGGTGCTGGTAAATCTACTTTAATGAGAGCAATCGCTAATGGTCAGTTAGATGGATTTCCTGATAAGAACACATTACGTACCTGTTTCGTCGAACATAAATTGCAAGGTGAAGAAGGTGATTTAGACTTGGTTTCTTTCATTGCTCTGGATGAAGAATTGCAATCTACTTCTCGTGAGGAAATTGCCAATGCTTTGGAATCTGTCGGTTTTGATGAAGAGAGAAGAGCTCAAACCGTTGGGTCTTTATCTGGTGGTTGGAAAATGAAGTTGGAGTTGGCAAGAGCCATGCTACAAAGAGCCGATATTTTATTGCTGGATGAACCTACTAATCATTTAGATGTCTCGAACGTTAAGTGGTTAGAAGAATATTTACTGGAACATACTGATATTACATCATTGATTGTTTCTCACGACTCTGGTTTCTTAGATACAGTCTGTACTGATATCATTCATTATGAAAACAAAAAATTGGCTTATTACAAGGGTAACTTAGCTGCATTTGTTGAGCAGAAACCTGAAGCTAAGTCTTATTATACTTTGACCGATTCTAATGCTCAAATGCGCTTCCCACCCCCAGGTATATTAACGGGTGTTAAGTCCAACACTAGAGCAGTCGCTAAAATGACTGATGTCACTTTCAGTTATCCAGGTGCTCAAAAACCTTCCTTAAGTCATGTCTCCTGTTCATTGTCTCTGTCTTCTCGTGTGGCCTGTTTAGGTCCAAATGGTGCTGGTAAATCCACATTAATCAAGTTATTAACCGGTGAATTGGTTCCAAATGAAGGTAAAGTGGAAAAACATCCAAACTTACGTATTGGTTATATTGCTCAACATGCGTTGCAACACGTCAACGAACATAAGGAAAAGACGGCTAATCAATACTTACAATGGCGTTATCAATTTGGTGATGACCGTGAAGTTTTATTGAAAGAATCTAGAAAAATATCCGAAGATGAAAAGGAAATGATGACAAAGGAAATTGACATTGATGATGGTAGAGGTAAGAGAGCTATTGAAGCTATTGTCGGTAGACAAAAGTTGAAAAAATCTTTTCAATATGAGGTCAAATGGAAGTATTGGAAACCAAAATACAATTCTTGGGTTCCAAAGGATGTTTTGGTTGAACATGGTTTTGAAAAATTGGTCCAAAAATTCGACGATCATGAAGCCTCCAGAGAGGGTTTGGGTTACCGTCAATTGATTCCTTCAGTTATCACCAAACATTTCGAAGACGTTGGTCTAGACTCTGAAATTGCTAACCATACTCCACTAGGTTCCTTGTCTGGTGGTCAATTAGTCAAAGTCGTTATTGCAGGTGCTATGTGGAACAACCCTCATTTACTTGTTTTAGATGAACCTACCAATTATTTGGACAGAGACTCTCTTGGTGCTTTAGCCGTTGCTATTCGTGACTGGAGTGGTGGTGTTGTTATGATTTCGCATAATAACGAATTTGTTGGCGCTTTATGCCCTGAACAATGGATTGTGGAGAACGGTAAAATGGTTCAAAAGGGTACTGCACAAGTTGATCAATCCAAATTCGAAGATGGTGGCAATGCTGATGCCGTTGGCCTAAAGGCCTCTAACTTAGCCAAACCATCTGTCGATGACGATGATTCCCCAGCTAACATCAAGGTTAAACAAAGAAAGAAGAGATTGACAAGAAATGAAAAGAAGTTGCAAGCTGAACGTCGTCGTCTACGTTACATCGAATGGTTGTCATCGCCAAAAGGTACACCAAAACCAGTCGATACTGACGATGAAGAAGATTGAAAGCCTACTGGCTAGTGTTTTATCTTCGCTTACTTCGTTTTTGTTTCTCTTCATCATCTTTCTTTTTTTTCTTGTTCACTCCTCAAATGGAGCTTTTACTATGTTGATAGAGTTTAGGGCAAGTATATGACGCTCTTCTTCCTTTTTTGTTTTCTAGGTTAATTCATTTTTAATACAGAGTAGTTAATATTGGTTCTTTTATATATATATATACGGTACGCAACTTGATTATGTAAACTTAAATTCAAGGAATCCTTTTTAATGCTAACATTTGTCAATGCTGGACTACAAGTTGGAAAAGAGATTGTAATAAAAGATCATTTTTTTAAAAATACACAAAAATGGTCAT
The DNA here is from genome assembly GCF_002079055.1 of Saccharomyces paradoxus. Lineage (NCBI taxonomy): Eukaryota > Fungi > Ascomycota > Saccharomycetes > Saccharomycetales > Saccharomycetaceae > Saccharomyces > Saccharomyces paradoxus. The sequence goes on from NC_047502.1 coordinate 110,756, forward strand.
TATCTTCATACGTTCAAAAATGATCTAAGTTATGAATTGTGTTCGAAGAGCACACTAAAATAACTCCTGATCCATTAGGCACATCCTGCGACGATTTAAAGGGGTTAAATATTCTTTTACTGCTAGCGCCCACCTTATAAATCCCTCATTATACCAGTAATGAACGGACGGTGTTGAAGAAAATAATCCGGGTAAGAAATTGAACTAGGGAGTAATGAGCATTCATAGATTCTTCGACTAGCAAAAGGCGATGATGATTTTTCATACATTGAAACTACAACTGGTTACATGGGTTACAAGAATCACAACGAAACAATAATATAACAATGTCCACCTTTAATGCAGAAACTGCTGATAACTTAGAAGATATTGAGAAACAATTCGCTGTTGTTGCTGTTGAACAGGCAGAAACATACTGGAAACTATTAACAAGTGTTCCAGGTTCCAAGTTACGCTTAACTAAGTTTGATGACGAAATATACGAGAACTTTATGGAAAGATTTCCAGAATACAAGGATGTTGAGAGAGTCAAAAAGTTTACGGAGGAAGAATTAAAAACTAAAGAAGCCAAGGAAAGATGGAGAAAGTTCTTCTCAATTTTTGAGAAGAAAATCGAAGACTACAACTTTGGTACTTTGTTAAGAACAGATGCTTCAGCTGAATATGGCCAATTTTCTACTTGTTTTGTCGTGAGGCTACAATTCTATGCTTTTGAAATTGCTAGAAATAAGCACGGTTTGAACGATTGGATTGTCGGCCAGAAATGAACATGCATATATATTTGTGATTGATTATATATAGAATACATTGCTTTATACAAAGGAACAGCACGAATTGTTCTTCCTTATTTAACATATATATATACTAAGCTCAGTAATTATTAATATGTGAAAGGCTGTGCTTTTGCTCTTTACTTTTTAAAAAAACTCATCATCAAAAATACACTAATGTTTACGGATGTGATTGTTAGCAGAATCGAAGTGGCTGTGACTATGACTTCCTGATTTAATATCGTGAGTTTGTTCCAAGTCACTTTTAGAGTCAGAAGTTACATCAACGAACTCGACGTCCACCTTCCCCACATTTGGTACTTTCAGACGCAAATCTTGCCTTATAGTCGAGATAGCATTTTCCAAAAACCTTATCCCGACTTCTTGCCCTGAATGTGAAACTGGTACCTCCAAAGTTGTGGTGGCACGAAGGTTAGGGCCAGATGCTAATATAGTGAGGTCTTTTACATATAACGATTGCTTGAGATCCAAGTCCGTTTTCAAACTGCTAATGCTGTCTTTTATGACAGATTCAATTTCTAAATAACGAGGATCAGTGGGTGGTATGGACTGATCAACTAACTCCTTCAATGAAGTTAAGATACCTTGTCCACCAGTTTTTATAATTAAACCTGACACCACAAGCCCACCTAAATTATCCAAAGATTGAATGTTGAAAAAATAACTAGACGTGATAGCGACCAATGCTACTAATGACGTCAAAGAGTCGACACGATGATGCCACGCGTTTGCCATTAGTACATTAGAATTTGTTTGGATAGCAACTTTCTTTGTTGCCTGGAAAACCCACTCTTTAACCAAGATAGAACCCGCTGCAATCCATACAGCATTGACGTTAGTTGCCTGCTGCGTCAAAGACTGAGAATGTGAATGCGTCTCACCGATTAAACCAGCCATTGATTCGAGAATTACATGAGGGATGATGGGCCCCACAATAGCGCATAATGATGACCAACCGATAGATATACCGGCCATTGTCAAGATTGTGGATACTGCCAGAGACCCTACAGTTTCCACTTTACCATATCCATAAGGATACTCCGAAGTTGGTTTACGAGATGCATATTGGACAGAAAACAGTGTTAAAAAATCAGATACTAAATCACTAAGAGCATGCACGGAATCAGCAAGTAACGCTTGAGAATGAAATGTAATTCCTCCTATAAATTTTCCCACTGCCATCCCCACATTTGATGCGAGACCTATCCATGTTATTCTTACGCCAGGATTCTTTTTAATTTGCTGTACATTCAGCGACAATAGAGGATTGTCATGCATATGTGTGTGGCTATGACTATGAGTATGCTGCAGCAACGACTTCGCAGAGGGAGTGGTTCTTTCCTTTATCTGTTCACTGTCATTGCGTTTGGAATTCCGTCCATCTTGTAAAATCTTTTTTGAAACGAGCTGTTCATTATAACTCTCCTCCTGACCTTCTTTATTTAGTAGTGTCGAAGAATGCAGGTGTTTTCTCCAGTTGACTGAGATCACTATGCTGTACGGGTTTGATGTTCTTATAACCCTCCCGGCCGCGTGGTAACTAGTATTGTTATAGCCTGGCACTGAGGAACCGAGTTGCTTGATGGAACCAATACCTATCCGCAGCATATCTTTATGGTGTTTGTTCCTTTGAGAACGTAATTGCTATTATTACTTCGTGAATTTAAAAAAAGGATAGTTGTAAGAACGCACTTGAAAAGGTACCAATCTACTCGGGTTTTTACAACTGCCACTGACCTTGAGGTGAGGCAAAAAGAAATCTCAAAAATTGTTGTCCAGCACAATAACGATACTTTATCCGCTAATTCCAGGGCATTTGAGTTAGACAACGACTGTCCCACCCCGTTTTCTCATAATCCTATTGTTATACACCTGGATCTGGAGGCCCGTGAAACGGCACACCTCGACGAAAAAGGTTACTACTAGGTTACTAATCAGATCAAACTGATGTTAATAAAAACGTATAAACGGACAGCTATAGATCTAAATAAAACTAGATAAGACATATGAACTAGCTTAAAAAGTGGCACCTTGGCCAGTAGGCCAGATGAAGAAATAAAAAAAGACGACGAAATAAGGGTAAAAAATTGTCCTACTTGCTGCCTAAGGGTGCAACCCGCACCGTAGGCATGAAATAAATGCCACCGCATCTACCAGACGCCTTGATTTCCGCTATCGTCATCATATTGGTCGTTTCCTGATCCGGATAAGTCGCGTCTTCCGCTGCCCATGTTGGAGGATTGGTAGCGGTTACTTTGGGCACCTCTTGTACGACCTTGTTTTTGCTGTTGACCTGAAGCCAAGAAATCATCATCTTCATCGTCGTCTAACTGACCTTGAGTGTTAGTCTCGCGGTAAGTTTGAGTGTAACCGCCACCACCGGTGCCCGCGGTGTAGTCAGTAGTTTGTTGCTGGAAATCGTTACCGCCAAGCTGCGTGTTACCGCCTAGATTAGATTGTGGTTGCTGGTGTTGAGGAAAATTACCTTGGTTCTGCTCACCGTAAGGATCAGCCTTGGATCCTTGATTCCTCAATTCTCTCTGTTGATGTTTTTCATGACGTTGTTGTCTAGTTTGGTCGTCATTGTCGTCTTCGTAACGCTCATCGTGGTCGTTGCCATGCAATTTGTCAGCAAACTTGTTTAATAAATTGGACATCTTTGAATTGTTATTTGTACTCAGGTTTTATACAGCACCGATTGTCTTTAGAGAGAGTATATATTTGAGAAATGAGAGTAAGAATGTATTCTTTTTGATGAAATAGTAATGAGCTTTTATAGTCCAAGAAGTATTCACTGCTTTAAGGGGGGCTGATTGACAAGCAAGAAACAGAGACCAAAAAAAGGATCTGGGTCTTTTCTTACCAGTTCCCTTTACTCCCTTTGTGCGTTATTTGTTTTAATTACTAGGCATGATGCGGGGAGGAAGTTACTATCCAATGTCATTAAAAGCGTAGGAGAGATTGTTCTGGTTTGGCAACAAAGGGCAAAAGAAATGACGAAGCCCAAACGTGCTCCTAGTATTACAAATTACTTTTTTTTAAAAGGAAGCCAGGCCTCAGTTTACAATAACTGTGGTTAAGGAGAGAGATACTAGTGAACACAATTCATACACAGTCGATCATACACAAGCACGGAAAAGATTGGTTAATCATGTACGACTAAAGTAAAACTGCCATTGACCTCATGTATGCCACCACATGCTGTAACTTGTTATTTCCCCTTTGTGATCCCTAAAAGGCGGGATCTACTACGTAACGAGAACATCCTCAAACCCATACCTGGGACCACTTAATGTTCTTTCCTTGAAGGGCTCCATGGTTGGAACTACTGTGAAGTTACAGGAAATTAAGGATACGTCAATTATGGGGCCATACATTGGACCAAATGGAACCTCGTCAGGCAAAGCGTCCAGCTCCTTTAAGCCACGTAATTCCTTCTTCTCTTTTCCCTTATTTATTCGGGTGAAATAACACATGGTTGCACGGCTGACGCGGAACTCCGAAATTGGACGATGAAGAACATGACCGTGATGTGTGGTGATCATGAAACTGGAAAGTGAGCCAAAGGACCCACAAACACGTCACCGTAATTATTCTGCTTTCATAAAAACAGCCATCAAGGACAAGCTACAAACCACACACCAGAAAGTGAAGGAAGTAGAGTCCAAGAAAGAAAGACAAAGCGTGTTATACAATTATGAGAGAAAAAAGAACTATAATAAATGCGTTGAAAAACTCTGCAGCGTCCCATTTTATCAAGAAGTTAACCCCGGACACTTCCCTGTCGTCTATACCAGAGGCAATCAATGTCGTACAGCAGCACAATGCAGCGGATCCCGTGAGATTGAAACTTTTCCATACACCTCGGATGGTTTCGCAGGGAGCTCATTTTGCATTTTGTCTGCCTACGAAGAAACCACATTATAAGCCATTACTACTTTCACAAAACGCGCTTGACGAGTTTGGTTTGGTGCAGGATCGGGACTTAGAGAAAATACTATCTGGCGAGAAAATATATTATTCTGATGATATCTTCCCCTATAGTACAGTGTACTCTGGATTCCAATTCGGCTCATTTGCAGCACAGTTGGGGGACGGACGCGTAGTCAACTTGTTTGATCTTAAGGACAATTGTAATGGACAATGGCAAACGTTTCAGCTGAAAGGGGCCGGTATGACGCCCTTCTCTCGGTTTGCAGATGGAAAAGCTGTGTTGAGATCAAGTATACGTGAGTTTATAATGAGCGAGGCCTTGAACAGCATTGGAATCCCCTCCACAAGAGCCGTGCAACTAACCCTGTTACCGGGGTCGAAGGCGCAAAGGCGCACACAAGAACCGTGCGCTGTTGTGTGCCGTTTTGCACCCAGTTGGATCCGATTAGGCAACTTCAACTTATTCAGATGGCGACACGATTTAGAAGGGTTGATCAAACTATCCGATTATTGCATTGAGGAATTGTTTGACGAGGGAGCGCAATTTGAAGGGAAGCCCGACTTTAATATATTCAAAAGAGATTTTTTCCCTGATAATGAGACAAAAATTGGTGAGCAGGTGGAAAGGGATGAATGTGATGGGAGTTCCATGACCGAAAAGGACATTACTACGTTGAGCAAATATGACAAGTTTTTCAGACATGTAGTTAGTTTGAATGCAAATACAGTGGCCCACTGGCAAGCATATGGCTTTGCAAACGGTGTCTTGAATACAGATAACACTTCAATTATGGGGTTGACCATTGATTATGGCCCGTTTGCCTTTCTGGACAAGTTTGAACCAAGTTTCACCCCAAACCATGATGACGCAGCGAAAAGGTATTCGTTTGCCAACCAGCCAAGCATCATATGGTGGAACTTGCAACAGTTTGCCAAGGATCTCGCATGTCTACTGGGACCTAAGGCCCGCGACCTTGAATTACTACTCAAGGGCGAGCTGGATTCCGTTGACGATGCCCTGGAGAAGACCATGATTGAAAGGGTGCAGAAGTTGGTAGAACTCAGTGCTAATGAATACAAATATGTGTTTACCACGAGGTACGCGCAGATAATGTCTAAAAGACTCGGTGTAGATTTGGATCTGGAAACGTGCATGAATTCCACAAGCGCTGAAGATATCGAGCATGCAGCAGAGAAATCCAAAGAATTTTGTGCTGTTATCGTCGAACCATTGCTCGATATTTTGCAGGCTACCAAAATTGACTATAACAATTTCTTTATTCATCTACAAAACTACACGGGGCCCTTCTTCATCAAGGACAAAACTGACCCCGGAACACTTTTTGGAGCATTCGACGAAAAGTACTTGAAAATGTTCTTCAACGCAGAACAACTGCAGCAAATGGCAGAAAATGAAAAGGCCTTCGCAGCTGGTGAGAACGTATTTGATGCTAACGGTGAATTGCGTCTGCTCAGTGAAAAATTGCTAGAAATACGCAATTGGACGCAAGACTACTTGACTTTGGTTCCACCCACGGAGACTACGGCAAGAGCGTCAATCGCCAAGAAAGCCAACCCATTGTTTGTACCCAGAAGTTGGGTACTGGAGGAAGTAGTGGACGACTTAATGTATAACCAAAGGGAAAGACTACAGGATCCCAGTTCGAACCTAGATACATCTGCCTTGAAGAAGCTATACCTAATGAGCGTAAACCCGTACGATCGCACGAAGTGGGACGCCACTTCGAGGCCAGAACTGGAAACAAAATGGGCGGATCTTTCACACCAAGAGGGCACTAAGTTTATGAAGCAAGCTTCCTGCAGCAGCTAGATGAGAAGCAATGTATTCGTACATCCGTAGCTATATATATATATATGTATATGTATTCTGTGTATCTATATATATACATATATGTAATATAGCTCCTATAGGCACGGTAGCCGCCAATTGCCCAGATATTTCCCTGGTGTAAAAGTGCGTACACCGTGTTCGGAGAGTCGTTTGCGAACTCAATAGGGAAAAAAGACAAACGTAGCCGAACGACTAGCACTGAACACGAACACGAAAACGAAATTAGATTATTAACAAAAAGAGGAAACGAGGCGGAGGCGTAGAGGAGAGGAGAGGCAGAGACAGGCAGACGAACAAGAAGGGTAAAAACAGTCTCCGCCGATTTGACTGCGTATCCATCGTTATTGTCCACTACGAGACGCTAATGACGAAACGAGCTACCACATGCGTTTCCTACGCACCTGTTAAAGGCCTGACACTTTGAAGAACCCGTCTTCTTGCCTTCTGTCCTGGGTGCTGACCAAGCTCTCTCCATTTTCTTTGCATTTTTTATATATTAACACTCACTTCCTTTCCGATTTGTATTTTTGAGTCTTCTTGAGCAATATCTTGCTATGCGCATCTGAACCGATCGCTCGAGAACTAACTTAACCTATCCTTGCTCACATTGCCGTTTTGGGAAACTGCGGAATTTTTTTGGGAAAGAACAAGAAATAAGCGGAGGCACGCAAAGGAAAAAGAAACGCAGGAAGATCAAGCACGGATATTTTTGGCTAGAGGTTTATAAAAGAAAGAATACCTGGCAAAAAAGAGATAATTTTCACTGCTGCATACATAGCCGATCAAAAACGGCCTTAAGAATGCAAGTACTAATGACACTATGGTGTCTAATATGCACATGCCTGGTGGTACCAGTGGCCGCCAAGAAAAGGACGCTCACAGCGAGCTCATTGGTCACGTGCATGGAAAACTCACAGCTTTCAGCCAATAGTTTCGATGTGTCATTTTCTCCAGACGATAGATCGCTACATTATGATCTGGATATGACTACACAGATTGACTCTTACATATACGCTTATGTGGACGTGTATGCTTACGGGTTTAAGATTATTACGGAGAACTTTGATGTGTGTTCTATGGGTTGGAAGCAGTTTTGCCCTGTACACCCAGGTAACATACAAATTGACTCTATTGAAAAAATTGCCGAGAAGTACGTGAAAATGATTCCAGGAATCGCTTACCAAGTGCCTGATATCGATGCCTACGTAAGATTGAACATTTATAACAATGTCAGTGAAAATTTGGCTTGTATCCAGGTTTTCTTTTCCAATGGGAAAACTGTTTCACAAATCGGGGTTAAATGGGTCACAGCTGTTATTGCCGGTATTGGTCTACTAACTTCAGCTGTCCTGTCGACCTTCGGGAACTCCACAGCTGCATCTCACATCTCTGCAAACACCATGTCGCTGTTCTTATACTTCCAATCTGTCGCTGTGGTCGCAATGCAACACGTAGACAGTGTTCCACCTATTGCTGCTGCCTGGTCTGAAAACCTTGCTTGGTCGATGGGCTTGATCCGTATTACGTTTATGCAGAAGATTTTTCGCTGGTATGTAGATGCAACCGGAGGCTCTCCGTCTTTGTATTTGACCGCAACAACAATGTCAGTGCTTACGCAAAGAGGACTAGATTACCTTAAAAAAACTTCCATTTACAAGAGGGCGGAAAATGTCTTGTATGGTAATGCAAACACTTTAATCTTTAGAGGTATCAAAAGGATGGGGTATCGTATGAAAATTGAAAATACCTCCATTGTTTGTACTGGATTCACATTCTTTGTGCTGTGTGGGTATTTTTTGGCTGGCTTCATTATGGCCTGCAAATACGGTATTGAATTATGTATAAAATGCGGTTGGATGCGAAGTGATAGGTTTTACCAATTTAGGAAGAATTGGAGGTCGGTTCTCAAAGGGTCGTTGTTAAGATACATTTACATTGGATTCACACAACTGACAATTTTAAGTTTTTGGGAATTTACTGAAAGGGATTCTGCCGGTGTTATTGTTATTGCATGTCTGTTCATCGTCTTGTCATGCGGGTTGATGATATGGGCTGCGTACAGAACCATATTTTTTGCAAGCAAATCTGTGGAAATGTACAATAACCCAGCTGCTTTATTGTACGGTGACGAATACGTTTTAAATAAGTACGGGTTTTTCTACACCATGTTCAACGCAAAGCATTATTGGTGGAATGCCCTCTTAACCACGTATATTTTTGTCAAAGCCTTATTTGTCGGATTTGCACAAGCATCGGGTAAGACACAAGCATTGGCTATTTTCATTATCGATTTGGCGTACTTCATTGCCATCGTTCGTTATAAACCATATTTGGATCGTCCAACAAATATTGTCAACATTTTTATTTGTACTGTCACCTTGGTCAACTCTTTCCTTTTCATGTTTTTCTCAGACCTATTCAACCAAAAGTATGCCGTATCTGCCATCATGGGCTGGGTGTTTTTCATTATGAATGCAGCGTTTTCTTTGATATTACTGTTGATGATTCTGGCCTTTACCACAATCATTCTGTTTTCTAAGAATCCTGATTCTAGGTTTAAACCAGCAAAGGACGACAGGGCATCTTTCCAAAAACACGCTATTCCTCATGAAGGTCCTTTGAATAAATCAGTGGCCAACGAATTAATGGCTCTAGGTAACGTGGCAAAGGACCATACCGAAAATTGGGAATATGAACTAAAGAGTCAAGAGGGTAAAAGTGAAGATAACCTTTTCGGCATTGAATACGATGATGAAAAAACCGGAACTAATTCAGATAATGCTGAAAGTAGTAGTAAAGAAACCAGTCGCCCAACGTTTTCTGAAAAAGTTTTACGTTCATTATCAATCAAAAGGAATAAGAGTAAACTAGGTAGTTTTAAGCGAAACATTCCAGATAAAGCAGCACAGCAAGATGTTTCGCCTGACCGCGAAAGCTCTTCGCCTAACAGCAAGTCATACCCCGGTGTTTCGCACACAAGGCAAGAATCTGAAGCGAATAATGGGCTAATCAACGCATATGAAGATGAGCAATTTAGTCTAATGGAACCAAGCATACTGGAAGACGCTGCTAGTTCCACCCAAATGCACGCTATGCCAGTACGAGATTTGAGCTTGAGCAGTGTTCCAAATGCCCAAGATGTCACTAAAAAAGCAAACATCTTGGATCCTAATTATTTGTAAGCTTTCTCGACAGGATAAAGGTAAGAAAGAACGAAGTAATCAAAAAATTACGAAAACTCTACTGCATTATTTTTCAGGCTCTCTTGAGACATGAACATTCAATTACTTTCAAGGATAAATATTCTAATATTCATATTATTCACTTATGTATTTTTAACGATAAAACTTCTACTTTATTGTACTGGGGAGCTGCATTCTTTATGGGGTGTACGGATTTAACAGTCTTTTTTCTTTCTTGGGCGCGATACCTTGAGAGAGAGACTTTTTTTTTCACCTACTACCTCTGCCCATCTTATATCTAGAACATGTTTTATTGAACTTCAACATTAATACAATTTGTAGCAATCAACCAGTCATCAAAGAAATGTCCAAGATCAGCTCTTCTCAAGTCAGAGAACACGTCAAGGAATTGTTGAAGTATTCCAACGAAACCAAGAAGAGAAACTTCTTGGAAACCGTCGAACTACAAGTCGGTTTGAAGAACTATGACCCTCAAAGAGACAAGCGTTTCTCTGGTTCTTTGAAGTTGCCAAACTGTCCAAGACCAAACATGTCCATCTGTATCTTTGGTGATGCTTTCGATGTTGACAGAGCTAAGTCTTGTGGTGTTGACGCTATGTCCGTCGATGACTTGAAGAAGTTGAACAAGAACAAGAAGTTGATCAAGAAGTTGTCCAAGAAGTACAACGCTTTCATCGCTTCCGAAGTCTTGATTAAGCAAGTTCCAAGACTATTGGGTCCTCAGTTGTCCAAGGCTGGTAAGTTCCCAACTCCAGTCTCTCACAACGATGACTTGTACGGTAAGGTCACTGATGTCAGATCTACCATCAAGTTCCAATTGAAGAAGGTCTTGTGTTTGGCTGTTGCCGTCGGTAACGTTGAAATGGAAGAAGACGTTTTGGTTAACCAAATCTTGATGTCTGTTAACTTCTTCGTTTCTTTGTTGAAGAAGAACTGGCAAAATGTTGGTTCCTTGGTTGTTAAGTCTTCCATGGGTCCAGCTTTCAGATTGTACTAAGCATAATTACGTGTTACCATAAATAACATTTTCAAAAATACTTATTTAAATGTATAAAAAGTAATTTGAGTCACATTGTATTTAGTAAGAGATTAATAGTATCAATTTGCCTTTGATTTCCATTTCACCGCCCTGTTAGGAGGGAGCGGCGCGGAAGGGCAACTGTAGGGAATTTTGCTTTGTATTCCCCTGTTTAAGATCAAAAACAACAGAGAAGGATCCCCGATGCAAGAGACGCTCGGGAGGTCTCTGTGTTTCACTAGGTAATGGAGATATCAAGAAGAGTTTGTTTGAGGTTTTGCAGATAAACAAGAAGCAGTATGGCTAATGATCAAGATCCCAACAAGTCTCTCATTAATGACGTTTTGGCCCGGAGTATGTCCGAATTCTACGATGATGACGATGATAACGATAGTGACATGTGTAGGGCAAATGATGAGGGAGAAGACGTCTTTGACCTTCCACTTAAGGTAGGTGTATCTCAAAGTAGGAACTTTTCGGAAGTAAATGACGTTTTGGATCCACTTTCTAGTTTGCATGGTCCGTCCAAGAAGGTCAGATTCGAAAAGCAAAAGCAGCAAGAGCAACATCAGCAAATACGTAATGACTTCAATACAGATCTCAACCTGAAAAGCCCGTCCAGCAAAAAAATGGGGGTAGAACAGCTGATCCAGTCGGCCAACGAGATCAATGATTACCTAGCTAACAACATTGACAAAGTAAATAGCTTCAACTCAGAGCTTCTGAGCGGCAGTGGCAAATTGCCTGGGAGAGTAAAGAGTGATACAGCGACTCAAGGCACCGGGCGCTTAGATTCCATGTCCAACTTTGCCCTTAGCGACACCGAGTTGGACAATGATGACGATAATTATCTTTTGGATCCCCTTGCAAATGCCAGCTCTACTACTTCCACAGTGGAACACCATGGTTATAGCTTATTAGACAAGGCTTTATCCGCGTCTGATAAAGAAAAAATATATACGAATAAGGTGAATTCGAATAGTCAGATAGACACTGATAATTATTCTCATGAGAGTGAAAACACTACGAATAACGAGACAGATGAAAACGAGTGTTCAGAAGTCCTCGACTACACAAAATTTGATTCTTTCCCCTATCCTCCGTCCTCCGCCTCCAATCAAGAGCCACCAGATTTGAAGGTGCTAAGCATCGAATGCGAGCAGGAGAACGAAAAAGAGCTACGACGAATATCTTTATTATTGGATCATTACAAATCGATACCGAAAATACCTGATTTGTCAGACGATGAAGCTCTATCTAAGTTCCGTGAGAATATTGAACTAATTTTACAACTATCTAAGAAAATTAGTGACAATGCGAACACTTTAGCCATTTCCCCTGAGGACCCTCAAAAATTTATTAATTTTGTGATGAAAAACCCACCTTCGTTATCATTCAGAGATTTTATCGATCGGATCCAAAATAAATGCATGTTTGGCGCCGTAGTCTATCTTGGAGCCACCTATCTACTTCAACTAGTATTTCTTACGAGAGACGAAATGGATGGTCCCATTAAGCTGAAGGCTAAATTACAAGAGGACCAAACCCATAGGATCATAATATCTACAATACGAATTGCCACCAAATTACTGGAGGATTTCGTTCACTCACAAAACTATATTTGCAAAGTGTTCGGTATCTCAAAAAGACTGCTGACCAGACTGGAAATCTCCTTCATGGCGAGTGTTAATTTTGATGGATTGATGATTACCTGCGAAAAATTGGAAAAAACATTGCATATTCTTGACGATACAAGACAGGCATTAGGAAACACATAATCGTCGCATATGTATTATGCAGATTCATTTGTTCCTTCCCTTATTTCTTTTTTATAGTATTTATTATTTACATAATCTTTTTTGGATGTTATCTTATTTATTTTTTAACGCAAAGAAAGTAATTCCGCATAAACACGCATGAGATGGAGCTCAGTAAGTGACCTAGAATAAGCAGAAGCCTACAAAAAGCCCCTGCAGAGCACCATTTCTACAGTTTGCGCTCAACATGTCGCGGTATTGCACGTTGTATCGTTCTATCATTATATCGTATACGCCCGCATTACCCGACAACTCCGTCTGCAACGCGTTGACCAGAAAAATTGAACAAGAGCGCATAAAAACCAAAAGGAAACAAGTTACTTGTCAAAATAGTTACCATAATGGATCCTCTAGAAAGGCAAACAGTAGATTTATTTCCCCTTTTTTTTTTAAAACATCCCTATAATTAACAATATAAAGTTGGAATAATGGCTGGTTGGGATATTTTTGGTTGGTGTATGTTATCACCGTGTTCACGTTTTTCGGATGCTTTGTTTTATTCAATGTGGTTAACATTGAATGCTCTCAGCTCAAGTTCTATTTTTCCTCTTAAAAAAAATTACTTTCTTTACTAACTTCATTTTATTGTGCAGTCAGAGATGTGTTGGCTTCTCTTGGTCTATGGAACAAGCATGGTAAACTACTTTTCTTGGGTTTGGATAATGCCGGTAAGACCACATTGCTTCACATGCTAAAGAATGATAGATTAGCAACTTTACAGCCAACATGGCATCCAACTTCTGAAGAATTGGCAATCGGTAACATTAAGTTTACAACTTTCGATTTGGGTGGCCACATTCAAGCTCGTCGTTTATGGAAGGACTATTTCCCAGAAGTTAATGGTATTGTATTTTTAGTCGATGCTGCTGACCCTGAAAGATTTGATGAAGCACGTGTTGAATTGGATGCTCTATTCAACATTGCTGAATTGAAGGACGTTCCTTTCGTAATTCTTGGTAACAAGATCGACGCTCCAAACGCTGTTTCTGAGGCTGAGCTGCGTTCTGCTTTAGGATTATTGAACACCACTGGTTCCCAAAGAATTGAAGGCCAAAGACCAGTTGAAGTATTCATGTGTTCCGTTGTTATGAGAAATGGTTATTTAGAGGCATTCCAATGGTTATCTCAGTATATTTAATTGACGTATACATCTATACCATTTATATGACATTCGCACGAATTCAACAGCTTTGTAATAATCAACAAAATTGCATAAGATGCGACCTTGTAACTTTTGAGTTCAGCATTTCCACGATCATAGTTTATTTTTAGACTAATAGATCGAATAGATGTATGTTACATTATATATATATATATATATATATATATTGATTGGAAATCTATCTCCTCGTCTTACGTGGACGAGATTCGTCTTCACCATCCATGTTCGTTCTCTTCCCATTCTTAGAGAAGTATTCTTTCTTCTTCTCCTTATCCCTTTGTGATTTTTCTTCCTCCATCTTGGCCAATTTTTTCAATCTTTCCCTACGTTGAATAGCCTTCTGTTCCTTCCTCTTGCTGTCTTTGGCTTTCGAAATCGTCAATACTTTTTGAACAAATGATCTTGCCTTCTTTTCATCACCACCTAGCACCACGGCTCTTTTAGCCATATAGGTCTTCTTCTTTTGCGGTTTCATTTGATGGATTTGAGACTTGAATGGTAATTCCTTTTGAACAGCCTTGGGGACCTTTAGACCATTGAAGTGTCTTTCTACACGTTCTATCTTTTGGTACGCACTGTCTGGATTTGATGGTGTTTCCAGGTTCATAGCAGCCCTTATTTGACCTGTCAATCTTAAACCCTTCCACTCAGTTTTTTCTTTCAGCAATAGTGAAGTAACAGGGTTATAGAATTTCTTGACGTGAACAGGGTACCAGGACCTTAGAATTACGATATCACTCATCAGGATTTTATCTTCAAAGGCTGCTCTAAAGTGACCCTCAGGCTTTGAAAGTGCTCTTTTGATTTCACCACGGATACCTGAGACAGTTTTGATTTGTGCACCCTCAAATCTGGCGACTTCCATAGCACTTGAAAACATATCCTTTATAAAGGCAGTATTTTTGAAAATTTTATATGGAAAACCCACTAATTTCAACTTCTTCACAATTTCAATATTAACGTCTATTTCTTCAACGATACCTGTTGCTGCAATCCTGAAGCCGTTCCCGGTATCACTATTAGCAACAATTTGAACACCACAGAAAGGTGTGTTTGGAGAACACAAGGGACCATAGAAGGCGGCATTACAATATGTATGTTCCGGAGTATACTTCAACATTCTGGTTCTTGTTCTAGAATCAGTTGTTGTATAAACTGGTAAAGTTTGGAATCTTCTCCAACCTAAGGACAAGACCAGTGGGTCATTTGTCTTTAAGATCTTTTTATGCCAACGGTGTCTTCTCAACCTGGCTTTGACAATACCGAACTTTATTTCGGTTGGCAATAAACCACCCATAACTATGGGAAATTTTGGATTGAAATTCTTGACAAATTCCATTGGGACTTTCTCGAAGACGATACGTACATAAGAACCGGCTTTGAAACCTTCAATTCTTTGACGTTGTTCTGGAGTCATTTCTTGGTATTCTATATTGTTGATTTCTAATTGTTTCGATATCTTGGCCTTCTGTAGTTCATACCATGTATCATATTCATTGTTTTCATCATCTTCTTTGAAGTTTTCACCTTCTTCTATCTCAAACTGTGCACGTAGTTTTTCCTTCTTTGCGGCATTCAATTCTCTTTCTTGCTCCATGGTTAGATCCTTTTTCTCTTCCGCATCAAAATTAGTGAATGAATTGTCATCTTCTTCTTCATCCATATCTTCATTTTCATTCTCATCTTCGCTTTCTTTGCCACTGTTCTCTTCTGCACGTTCAGAATCGTTCCCATTTTCTAGATCTTCGAAATCACCGTATAGTTCTTCGGCATCTTCATTGGAGCTTGATTTTCCTTTATCACTACCTAATATACCAGCGCCAAGAAATCTGTCTTTAATTGTATCAACGGTCTTCCATTTTCTTGCTAATCTTTCGAAAGTGTCAAAATATGGGACAAACTTTTCTAAATCAACTGCGTGTTCTTTGATATCCTCTTTTATAGCAGTTTCATCTTTTTTCTTGAAGAAGTCATCGTCAACATCTTTTTCAATATCACTTTCGTGTTCACTATCATCGTCCTCGCCCCTCCACCTTCTTATACATTCTGCAGGTGAAATGTTGTCCATGTATATCAGCCTACCGATATTCCAAGTCCTTTTCTTATTTTCAGTTTTCTTCAGCTTGTTCGCCGCTGTTCTTTCCCAAGAAAATTCGTCTTCACTCTCTTCAAATTCAGAATCTGTTTCTAGAGCTAGTTTCTCAGCACCCTGTTCATCGGTATTGTTGAAATCAATTTCAACCATCCTTGGTTGGGAGCTCTCCATGTCGTCATCATTTGTGTAAAGCTCCTCATCGCTCGGTAGATTATCAATATCTGCATCTTCGACCTGGACTGACTTACCATAAATTCTTGGTTTTCTTAAACTGGTTCTTCCCTTGCTCTTTCCTTCATCCCCTTCAATACTTTGTTCTCCACCTTCAACATCCATGGCTTCATCACCGGCGACTTCATGAAGTTCAGTACCGTTGCTAAACAATTGTAAACCAACACCATCAAATTTCTCTGCAATGCTTTGTTCAACACTTTGTAAACCTGTCATGAGTTTTTCTCCTTCACCCCTTTCTTGGCCAGGGACAAAACTTGGCTCTTCATTTTTCTTCCCAATATCAATATAAACAGCATCCTTATCCATCAATACACCTCCAACATCGGACATTGGCGCATATATCAATTTATCTTTATCATCCAATCTTTTACGTCTTCTTGTTGTAGATGCAGTAGTAACTTCCCCACTAGCCTTTGCTTCTTCTTTCATTTTTTCACGTTCAAAATCATCCAGTTTCTGTTGGTAAAAAGGTGTTGGACATGGATCTGGTAACTTCTCGATCTGTGCTATTGAGAAATCACCGACACCAGCAATATGTACCCTAGTTCCTGGGGCAGATGGTAAAGAAGTACCATGCAAATAACCATAGAGGGCGACTCTGCGATCGATTTGCTGTCCTTGAGTCTCTATTAATTCCGGATGAGTTAAATCTGTGAACCTATCAGCCAGCATATAAGGATGTTCGTTCCTCCATTTTAATGGCCTGAATTTCATAACAGATATAAATCGTGAAAGATTTAAAATCTCCCTATCAGGATACCTTCCATTGATCACACCAGATAGGTAAAATAACTTTGCACCTTGATAAACTTCTGTCCAGAACCTATGCTTTAATCTTTTCTTGGAAGCTCTCAAAGTCGACTGAGATTTAAAGAGATCAAGATGGGTGGCTACACCAAGTACTCTCGGCATACCGTGGTGTTGAGCAATATTTAAGAATTCCATTGTTTCCATTTCAAAACCGAAATTACCGTCAATTAGTAAAAGAACCAAGTCGGCAATCTTAGCAATATCAATCATCGCATTCAGGTCATCTGCAGGGCATTCCAAAAAAGTTAATCTTCTATGTTTACCAGAAACAACAGTAATAGGACCTTGAATATCATTCAAAGTGCTTTTTGTCATTCTCCTTACTAAGGACCGGATCAAAGTAGTCTTACCTGTTCCCGGTGGACCTACGACGGCGATGATAAATGGAGGCGGATCGTCGTCAGGGGTACGATCAACCATTGGAACGTGCAGTTTTCTCTCGTTCACATCACTTGACCTTTGCATAGTTCTCGCCATCTTACCTGGAGCTGCTACGGCAAAGGCCTTTGCGTTATGGCCCTGCGTATGCAGCTTCTTTTTTGCTGTGTTCTTCTCCTTCGCCTTACGATGCTGTTTATTAGACTGCTCCATTGTTTGCGAATAGCTTAGATGGTTGTGGCAAAGAGTACTATAGTGTGATATTTTCACCTTAATAGTGTATATACTTTCCTTGATTTTGAAGTTTTTCACTTCAGCTCATCGCTTTGAAAATTTTTTATTTCTACGGACGTTCGAGTTAGGCGAGAACAAAAAAAAGAAAATCTCATAGGAAGAGATAATCTAAACAATGAAATCATGAATGATCTAAAATATTAGCATAGATATCCGCAATATAGCTTACATGTTCCTCAAAAAAAGTAGGTCTACTTGCTTAATTTTTGTTATGACAGTGCTTAAGGTCTGCAGTTTCTGAGAGTTCAACACATGCGCTTTTATTTTACTTGAAGTTTTTGAAGAGAACGGTGACGAGATACATAATAATACTTCCCCGAATCAACATTTATTTGTATTGATCCAATTTTTATATGATAGTATCATTTAGCGATTTGTATTCTGTATATTTTTCCATCTCTCTTTCCAATATGGCATGCCCAGTTTTCTCGTAACGCGTCATTCAATAGTGAACATGATGAACTTTGTAGACGTTAGCTGACCTAAGCAGTCGATCGATAATTTCTATCCAGCGAAGAGCACTGTCTTTGGTTTTATTTTGCTTCTGGTTGTATTTCAGATTACAAAGGAAGAATGGTTCTGCTTAACAGAAAGAAAATACAACGTCATGAAATAAATCGGTCTGCTGATTCCACCTGTGAAGCTGCAAAGGTAATAAAAGAAACCGGAGAACATCTAATTGATTATGATAGTTACTCGGAAAGACTAGAATTTTATAGAAGGAATATTTTCACTTGTGAGATTAGTGGAAGAGATGCTCTCTCGTATTTCAAGGCGTTAAAAAGCGAAGAACAGCACCGCAAAAAGGTCAATTCTCTCTTGCCAAAAGAACTAAGGAAGGCCATAGCAAACTTTGCAAATTTCAACCCGACAAGGAAGGTTGAATATCTCGTGGACAACACATTCCAGCGTTTTAGTAACCGTTTCTTTATAGGCGACACGGTGTGCTTGAAAAGCATGCAAAAGAAAGAATTATTTACTTATAAACAGAAAGAATCTAACTTGCTAGGACCTTCAAGCGTTGAACCCAATGACACATTGTTCTTCGTCAAGGATGTATTTCAGTATAACGAGATGACGAATAGCGAAGTGGAAGAAACATCTGCCCCAAGATTGTCACTATATTTAATCACAGAACGCCTGAACCAAAAACCTAAAGGTATAGCCCTAATTGTAAGCCAAAACGAAATTAAAAGGCCAGAATCGCACTTCTCGAAATTCATAATTGCATGTTTTCTTAATGAAATACTCATAAAAGTATCAAATAAGGAACACGCACCATGGAGGGTGAAACAAGAACATATAGAAAAATATAACGTTAACCCTAAATGCCCTGCTAAAATGGTCAAGTATTTACCAGCTGAAATGGGCTCATTTTCTTCCAATCTATACACACCTCTCACTATACCGCTAGAGAAAGATGTTGAACCTGGTGACTGGGAGGAAACATCACCGTCCATAATGCAGAAAATTGACGACGAGATTTTGGGCACATTTGGGCACATTTTTGATACTGCGAACTTCAATGATTACAATTCTTTGAAGGGAAGTATCAAAGACAAGGAACTTCCATTCACAGGACCATCGACACCATTTGAAAGCATCAGTTACTTTGATAGCTCCTTAGAATATAAGAATATCGATCGTAAATGGTTTGAAGAGTGCAACCAATTTTCAACAGAACGATTATTGGTTGTGTATCAATTCTTGAGCTCTTTCGGACCTTTTATTGGTCTGGAACATTTTAATTTTGATCAGTTTCTTACTACTATCAAGTGTACCTGTCCGGAAGCTTTAGTAGATGAATACGTCAAAATAAACTTTGTCAATGTCGACCACAGCAAAGACAGCACCACTAACGAGAGGGCAAGAAATGATATGTATAACCAAGTCACTATGGGTAACGTATCCCAGCATGAAAAATCTAGCGTCCTTAACGTGGATGAGAGTCACCCAATACCAAGCAACTTCACCAGAAACCAGGAAATGAGGAAATTTATAACAAATAAAAGTACAGACTCTTTAAGGTATTCCATTTCCAATGGTAAGCCTTTGAAAAATGAGGGTGTGGATTTCCGTTCTAATGAAAAAGGGTGTAAACTTTATATTGAAATAGTTTGCTCGTTAATGTGTTTGGTGGCGAATGAAAAAAGTGACTGGAATTGTAATATGATGGAGAATTGGACTGGAGAAAAGCGAAAGGGGGAGGGAAACAAAACTGCAGCCGATATAATTACAGAAAATTTTTTGAATTATGGAGATACTAGCTGGGCTAAACTTTTATCCAATAAAGATTTCAAAAACGGCAATTGGCTAATCTGTTTGCTTGGAATAATGCAACAGAATACGCTTATAACTACATATAGTGATATTGCAGAATGCTTCACAAAAAAAATACTGCCTTTATCTATGAATTTTGATAATTTAGGCGAGGTGCTTTTGCGTAACTTTCGCAAGAGATTATCTATAAAAGATAAAATTGATGTTTTATGGCTTCTCGTAGATTTGGTATCCAATTTCTCGAGCTATGTTAAGGAGTTGGTAGATGGAGTACCGAAATTATACAATGGCATCCGCTTAGAATTGGATAGTGCAAGAAAAGAGTATAACGAACTGAAAGAGCAGCTAAAAATTTTCACCAAAAAATACGCACAGCTTCACAGTTACCCACCAATGACCCGACATGCATTAGATGAATATAAAGATAAGGTTAATGGGTTTAAAGTGAAAATGGCATATTTAATGGAAGACGTCGCCTTTTTAGAGGCAAAATTGATTCAAAACGATATTAAGAGATTAGAAATTTTAGGTAAAGATAGAAATGGAAATCGATATTATTGGATGGATTCGAACGGGTCGCCCTCATCTATAAGTCAAAAAGATGAGTGGCATTATAACTGCTGCTTCCTGTGGGTCCAAGGGCCCTCTGAACCTGATGTGAGTTTTTACTTAGATGTGAGCATAGATTCTTTGAGAAAGTGGGAGCTATTGGCTAAAGTAAAAGGCACTGTCTGTGCAACAAAAGAAGTTTTTTCAGTATTCAGGTCAGCGGATGGGTCGTACTATCAAATCGATCAGTGCGAAAATTCCATGATAATTGATTCAAACGGCATTTTAATGCAATCAAGTATTCCGATACCTATATACCGAAAAATAATATCAGAAACTCCGGAGAAGCTCTTACTCTCCTCCCATCAATGGGCTTTCTTCGAAGATACAGAAGATGTACACATGTTAGTAGATAGGTTGGACGATTTAGGAGAGAATGAATGCCAATTGAAGAAAGCATTGACATCCAAAATGGATCGTATTGAAGCGGCATACAGGCAACAGGTCAAAGTGAAAAGGCGTATTGAATGTGATAAGACCTTCAAAAGAAACAGAAAACTTTTGAAAACTAATGAGTTTACATTGGCTGACTTAAAGAGAACTGAGACAACTTGTGCACCTAATGGCCAAAATTTTTCCAACATGGAGAAGCTTGCCAAAAAACTATCTGGGGTAAAGAATGATCCCATTTCAGAAGGAATTTTCAAAGACGTAATGCGCCTTGGAGAAGGCGAAAGAGCACTTCTCAGAAAGCACCAGAGTCTACTTTATCCTTTAGATTTTCATTTCGAACAATTAAGTACAATAGATCCCAACCTTATCGTTGAAATGAAAAAGGAAAGGCAAGAAGAGCTTCTTACGAAGCTTTTAAATCATCAGAGATACAAGCATATCAGTTATACTTCAGGATATGGAGTAAGTTCCCAACGGGCCAAAAAAGCTACGCACCTTGACGTGCAGGGTATGTTGGAGGAGATAAAACATCAAATTATTTCAAGACGAAGAGAACGAGAAGAACTATTAGAAACAAAGCTGTAATTCAAACCACTCTCTCCGTTACGTATAGGAAAGTCATTACGAATATTTTTCAGTATTTAGTTTGTATCATCATCGTATAAAAATTGGCCCTTTCAGGGTGCCTGACTGGGTGCCTGGCGGGAGTAGTATATAGGCTTTACCCGGCATTCTTTTAAATTCATTACCGACAGGGAAAAGAACGTCAAATTTGGTCCTTGACAGGCGCCTTAGTAAGACTAATTCTCGACAAACTCTATGACCTCTGTAACGATCTCTTCAACTGAATCAATACTTGATGATGTCAATCAATAGATTTACCTCAGGTCGACTCCCTGTCCTCCTTAGAAAATCCTCTTTTTATTATCCGAGAGCTTATTTGCATCAAACGGATGTTTTCAAGCAAAATAAAGAAGCTCTGCAAGATTCGCCAGAGGTTTTAGCGAAGAGCTCACATTTAAATTCGAAACCACTAGATGTAAGCAATAAAGCGCCTATAAAAACTGCTCAGAATAAGATCCCCTTAGCTCATAGTAAGTATGAATCGTCGAAGTACGAGCTTCCCAAATGGAAAGAAGCCTTGGGTGAACTAGTAATTCGAGCATTCCGTTTAGATATGGATAGGGTGAGAGCAGGACCCGTTGCAGGATCTTATTACTATAAAATTTGTAAAGAGCAAGGTTTACAATACGAGGATGAGCCATTATCAGAAACCGCCAAATACTTTTACGAGGATTTGAAGCTACCACGTACTTTCTCACAATGGTTCCAAATTACTATATTGCACGAGTGGATGCTCTTTGTACGTATGAGAGGTATGCCCTTCAAGTACGGCAGAAACTACCAGCAAAAATTGGTGGATAGAACATTTTCTGACATTGAGTTGAGATTATTCGAGGAAATGAAGGTTAATTCTGGTAGAATTGCTGATCAATATTTGAAAGATTTCAACACACAATTAAGAGGTGCGATATTCGCTTATGATGAAGGATTTGCCACAGATGATGCTACACTTGCAACAGCAGTCTGGAGAAATCTTTTTGGTGGGAGAAAGAACATTGATATGGTTCACTTGGAATCTGTTGTGAGATACATTTATTCTCAACTATACGTTCTAAGTAGGTTATCAGACAGAGAATTTGCCACGGGCAAATTCAAATTTGTTTCTCCTGGGGTGAAGGTCGAAAAGCTTACACCAAAGCAAGAGGAAGAGTTGAAGACTAAGACAGTTGCAAAATACGAGGCTTTAGACAAGGATCCTAAGACCCTACCGAGCGAGAGAAGTAGGCTGTCATATACAAATTAGGCAACTAGTTGGTAACTTCAAAACCTGCGGCAAGATTTATTTATTCTTCAGATATTATCCACACAAATCCCTTAAGTTTTTTTCTGTTTATTGGATTTCCTTCTTTATTTATTCATTTTATAAAATCATTACGTTGTAAATAGTTTATTTGAATTTCTTCAAAGAAGCGGACCAGTTTTCTGGTTTATTTTCATGGAATAACTGGTATAATGCGTCGATCAATTGGACATGGAACGAACCACTTCCTTGGCAACGGGTTGAAGCCAGTTTACCAGCCGATTTGTATAATAGGACAGCACCAACCACAGCATCAAACAGATTTCCAGTAGAATCTAACCCACCAATAAAAGAAGCAATTGTAGAGCCAAGCGAACATCCACTTGCAGTTATGTCACCCATGATAGGAATTGGACCATCTTCAATTATTACGCATGGAAGATCTTCAGCGGTAATACCTTCTGTTCCTGATGAGAGCTTGTAATCACCGCCAAAAGTGCCATCAGCAACACAATCAAACTCACCCGTACAAACAGCAACAGTCCTGTATTGGAATGCCACGATTTGAGTTGCGCGCGCAAGCATGTCGATGTCAATTTTTCCGCTGCTGGAGTCGACGCCCTTCATTTTATGCTTATTCAATTTGGCTAGGGACAGTATTTCACTGCAATTACCCTTTATACAAGCAAATTGGCCATAAGTGAGTAAAGTGTTGTTCAAGCAGAGCCTTGTTTCAGTGGCACTGTACCCAACCGGATCAAAGGTGATGGGTCTGCTAACTTCATTATAGGCATTAATTGCAGCTTTTAGCATCTCAATAGGAGCCACTGATCCAGTATTCAATAGTAAAGAAGAATTCGGAATGCTTGCTAGTTCAGATACTTCACTTTCGATTTCAGACATGATAGGGGATGAGCCTAAGGCTAGAGTGACATTGGCACCAAAATTTTGGTGAACCTTATTGGTAATATGTTGCACTAGCGGACGATTGCTTGAGACTTGAGAGATAACGCTTTGAATGGAAGCTGTCGTAGGAAATGCATTATTTAACTTAAACTCAACAAATTGGTACTTGTTTCCATCTAACAACCCTCTTAACCTCTTAGTTGCTGCACAGGCGTTTGGGGCGGCCATGATATCGCTGACCAATGAGATACCGTCCAACGATCTCTTCCCATTTGAAGAAACGCATTGGCAAAGAACACGCTGAATATTATCAGGATGAAGACCACCAATACCAACCGTTCTACACCATGTAGCTTTGAACTCCTCCAACGCATCCAAAACAGCAATCGCACCTTGAGGACCCATGGGTGATTTTTTAGGGTTCTTCTTTGTCAATGTTGGAAAAATGGTGCCAACACCAATATAATCTACCATATCTGGCCCCCATTTAGCCAACGTCTCTACTTCAGAAGGCTTACCGACACTCCATCCAAGAATTTTGGAAGGACCCAAAAGTTTTCTTACCATTGGGATTGGCATGTCCTGCTGGCCCACATGTACCCCATCAGCATCAATTGCCATAGCGACATCTATACGGTCATTGATGATTAGTGGAACATTATATTTCTTACATAGCTTTTGTACTTCCAAAGCCTCTTCGATGAAATTCTTCGTCTCAGTATCCTTTTCACGAATTTGAACTAGTGTCACACCATTTTTCAACCCAGCTTCAACCTGAGAACACAAAGTAGTTCCCGGTGGAAGCATGGTGGAATCTGTCACCAGATATAAAGAGTAATCAACTTCATCCTTAGCAAATACCATTTTTCGCTTGTTTAATTTGAAGGGGTTCGAGTCAGACTGTTTTGACCTTGCAGATCATGGCGAGATCGAAAAGTTGGAGCTTATATCAGTATCAGTAGGTTGGTACGTCAATGCTATAAATATATATATAATCTTAATTTCCGAACACCTGCTACTTGGGTTCTTACGATTGCCTTTTTTTTATAATATGCATAAATTTTCCTGCCCTAAAAGAGTGAAGAAAACCTTGACTAGCAACTTTTGGCTCCTAATATTTTAAGCTGTTTTTCAACACGCCCTAGCTAATTACAGAAAATACCCTAGTAGTAAATTTCTTACCGTATATGACATTTACACATATTAGACCAAGATCACATATTCCATATTCAACAAGTGTTCAACAGATAGAGGTGAAATTGCCGGGCCTGGAAACTATCATTTTTATAGAGAATAATGAAGTTTACCCCTAGCATAGTTATTGATGCCCCACAATATTATGTTGATCATTATAATGGCAAATATAACGTGGATAAATGTGTTATTTTAAGAGACCTGCAGCTTGAAACGGACTCAGAATCCATGCCATCTAGCTTAAAGCATTTAACCAAACCTACCCACATCTTGGATTTGACGAATAATGATCTTATCATGATTCCAGATCTATCCAGCAGGGACGATATACACACATTACTATTGGCTCGAAACAATATTGTTGACATAGATGGTCGTCTATTACCGATGAATATACAGAATCTCACATTATCAAATAATAGCATAAGAAGGTTTGAAGACCTTCAAAGGTTGCGCAGTGTACCCAAGACATTGAAGAACCTAATTTTATTAGGAAATCAAGTCTGTCATTTAGCTAATTATAGAGAACAAGTGCTTCGATTGGTACCGCATTTAGAAACTTTAGACTTCCAAAACGTATCAACAGAAGAAAGAAAGAATGCTACAATGTTTTCAAGGCAGGCGGATGGTGAAATGCTGGGCCCAGTTAGTGCTTCAACAAAGGATAACAAATCCAGAGATAAGACGATGGAAATCATGAATTTGGTGGTGAGCAAGATGACAGTGGAGAGAAGAAATGAATTGAAAAAGCAATTGGCAGAAGCTACCTCGTTAGAAGAAATCGCCAGGTTGGAAAAACTACTCTCCGGTGGTGTTTGAATTCTTCGTTAGTGCAAATGTTCAATGACTTTAAAAGGAACCATAAAACTATTCTGTGCCATTATATAATAATACATAAAACGAAAACAAAAATGGTGCTCTATAAAATAAGAGGATAATGACAATGTCAATGTCTTAGAAATTCAGGAAAATAAGAAAGAAAGAAGTGGCAAACTAATTAGCTACATCTTCCTGTTGCACCTCAGGTTCTTCACTCTGGGCGGCGCTGGATATTTCAGCCTTTTTACTCTCGGCTTCTTCCTCTTCCATTCTTTTTCTTTGCTTAATCTTCTTATTGCTCTCGGGTGCATCGGTAAGACCTGGGATACCTCTAGCTGTTAAGAATTCAAAAATACTCTTTTGCACAGCAGGTCCCGACTTCTCAGCAGTTTCTTCACCCTGTGCTCCAGTAACTTTATTGAAACTATCGATATAACTAAAGAACGCATTGAAAACATTTTCATCCACTTCTTCCTTATAGATCTTGTCGTAAATATGTTTCATTTTGAACTTATCTACTTCATCTTGATATTTGGAAAAATCGATTGCCTTGTAACCAAATTGTTCTAATCTTTTGTTGTAACCTTCGAATACTGGAGCTTCCAACAATAACCCTAACGCGGGTGCCTTTGGAATATTAATCTTCTGTTGCCCATAAGCCTGACTAATGCGTTCGACGGGGCAACCGCAACGAGTAATCAAAGTTGCCATTGATACCATCTTACGAATTTGATGTAGCATGAAAGATTGGCCGTGAATCTTGATGGAAACCCATTCTGTTTGAGCATCGCCAATTACAAATGGATCAGATACTTTTATGTCCTTCATAAACCGAATGGCACTTGGTTCTTTGAAGTCCTTACCTAGTGTGAAATTATGAAAATTATGGGCACCAAGGTATTGATTTGTAGAAGCACGGAATTTTGCCAGTTTTGCAGCAGATATACGATATCTTCTACGGTGGGCATTCTCTAATTGTTTGTATTTTTTTACCTTTTGATAGAGTTCTTCATTTATATCGAATTCATCTCTTGCCGGTGGAACGTATGCTAATATAGCATCAATTTCTTCAGCTGAAAAAATTTCGCTCGCATCCTTTTTAAACTCTTCCCAGAATTCCTTGGATTCTAAGTCTTCATCTAACACGCCAGGCAATTCGGCTTTACTTTCTTCGATGTCCCTATAAAGAATAGAACAAGGCTTAGGGCCAATGAGTGAATACGTTGGTAATAAGTATTCGTACCAACGTGAACTGCACATTTTTCTACAATCAAACGCCTTGTTCACACGTTCAATATCCCATACCCGTATTCCCTCTGGTAACTTTTCGTTGATCTTCTGCTTGATATCAGGATCTTCAATAATCATTTTCAATGATATTAAGTTACCACCTGCATGAACACCTTTATCAGTTCTTGCAGCTCTCATGAACCCATTTTTTTTCAAATCGTTGGAGTTATCCTTGGAAATAGCACCTGCTTCAACGAATGCCTTGAAAAGGGTAGATTCGATTGTTGGATTTGGTGGATTATATTGCATACCATGGTAGCCAGTACCACAGTAACCAACCATAACAGCCACCTTTCTCTTTGGGAGACGAGGTTCCTTAGGAAGTGGGTTGCCATTTTCATCCAAACGAGGGCCGCTTTTTGGTCTTTTGTCTACGTGTTTGTCACCAGACCCTGCTTTTTTATCCTTTTTTTTGTCGTTTTCATTGTCGAAGTCTGCCTTACGAGCTTTGGTCAATTTGCTTTGAGCACCTCTTTTGTAGACATCCTCATTAACTTGGTCATCATAGCTGGGCCTCAAGTTCTCTTCAGACATCCTTGATATCACTTTTAATTGTTGTATCCAGCACGCTATTATTTTTACTACTTCTTGTATATCAAATCTCTCGAACTATAGCGATGACTAAAAGTGAAAAATTTCAAAGCCAAAAAGAAAAAATAATTTCAGCGGCTAATCATTACCCGCACCAATATATATATATCTTTGTACGGTGATGAAAATTTTTGAAATATGCGATGAGCTTAGAATAAAGTAAGCAATATAATATTGAGATAATTGACGGTAGAGCAATAGGATCGTATTTTAGAATTCAGGATAGTACAACATTAAGGGAAATTGTAGTCAGGTGCAATAATGAGACAGCTAACAGAAGAAGAGACTAAGATTGTCTTCGAGAAACTCGCCGGCTATATTGGTAGAAATATTTCGTTTTTAGTAGATAATAAAGAACTTCCTCATGTTTTCAGGTTACAAAAGGATAGAGTATATTACGTACCTGATCATGTTGCCAAATTGGCTACTAGTGTAGCAAGACCTAACTTGATGTCTCTAGGTATTTGTTTGGGTAAATTTACGAAGACTGGAAAATTCAGGTTACATATTACTTCTTTGACAATATTGGCTAAGCATGCGAAATATAAGATATGGATTAAACCTAATGGAGAAATGCCATTCCTATACGGTAACCATGTGTTAAAGGCACACGTAGGTAAAATGTCTGATGATATACCAGAGCACGCCGGTGTCATTGTGTTTGCTATGAATGATGTTCCATTAGGTTTCGGTGTCAGTGCGAAAAGTACTTCTGAGTCAAGAAACATGCAACCCACTGGTATAGTTGCTTTCAGACAAGCTGATATTGGTGAATATTTGAGAGACGAAGACACCTTGTTCACTTAGTGGGGAAGATTGATGATGAATCCCTGTGTACATTTCACTTACTACTTGTGTTATCTTTCACAATGTATTTTTTCTGTATAATAAAGAATCATATAATTAGCACTTAAAAGGAAAGAGTTGTTCGAGGAAACGGGAAGCTTGACTTCTCAACATTCTTTCTTTTGATTTAGTCGAGTTTCATTTCATATACAATATTACATAACTTGACGATATTTAAGGACTACCGATAGTAAACCTTTTTATACTCTATTTACGGCCTTTCTTTTTGCTCTTACTCTTTTTATTAGCGGCGGGCTTCCCCTTCTTTGATATATCAAGGGCTTGTTCTGATTTTTTGTTCATAGCGCCACCTTGAGTTTGCTTTGCACCCTGTTGTTGTTTTTTCTTTGGTCTATAAGTAGATCTGTCTCTTAATGGTAGCCACCTTTCAGGATCAGGTAATTTGGAAGCGTCACGACCTTGTAAAAATTTCTCGATGCGTTTAATCTTTCTTTTTTTCTTCAGTTCTAAAACTTTTTTCTTTTGAACTTTGCTCACTGTGGCATTTTTATTTTTCTTTGCTGAAGATTCTAAGGGTTTCACACCAAGTCGAATTAATTCATCAACGTCAATATCTCTCACCAAATCTATACCTTGTGCTATATCTAACGAATGAGATAAAACAACTCTGTCGACGAGTTCATCTTCGTTACCTTTACTAAAGCTTGAGACCTCCCTGAGTAAAGCCTTCGATTCTTTGGCATTGCCCATGGATAATAATTCAAACCCAACGTGCTTCCAAAATGGTATGTCCTCTTGGATTTTTCCGCCCAATTGGGCTCTCACGGAGTCTAATTTTTTAAGTAGAACACTTTTTGAATTGTTTCTTCCCTTAATCTTGTATAATTCAAATAAAACGTAACATACGATGGCTTGTGAATCGTTGAATTTTTCAAAGGAGGATTTCCAACTTTCATTTAAAAATAACTCGCTTATTCTGATAGCATTTTCCCACTCCTTTTCTATTATTAGCAGTTGGATAGTCAGCAGTAATATGCCGATTGCACTGCCATCTGTTCCACTTAAGATAGTCTTTGTAGTGTGGTGGTAAAGTTTCTTTGCCTGCGTCTTATAACTTTCCAAAGTAACATTATCCACTAACTTGGAGTATTTATCAAATGTTCTTGATAAAATAGAATTTTGAGAGTGGATTTTGGCATTGTTGAACAAACGCAAAAATAGCACATTACGTTGAATGTTTGACCATTGTTCACATGTGAAGGTCTGTAAATTGAAAGAGTTTAGTCTTTCTACGTTTAATTCCCTTAATAGTAGATTGAAGTTTGTATTATATTTGGAGAAATCAACAAACGCATTTAAATTATTTTGACAAATTAAATAAAATGGGGAATCAGCTTTCAATTCTTTTAATAAGCTCTTTAAGATTTCTTTACTTTTGGTAGTTTTCCCCACCATTTGCAAAACAAAGGATAATTGCAATTTAATAGTATTGATATCATTTTGGTAACCTTCATTCGTGGCTTCTTGCAGGGCTTTTTCCAATAGTTCAATGGCCTCATCATATTTACCTATGGATGCCATGATAAATGATTCGTTAAACAATAAGTCGTAGGAAGATTCGTCTATAGGTGTAACTAATGGTGATCTGCTCATTAAATCTGTTGCTACAGATAGTGGGACCCTTTCGTTACAAGCCAATTCGATTTGGTTATCTTGATCCGTTTCATTATGACTGGCTAAATGTTGGTATATTTTAAAAGCTTCTTGGTACAAGCCATTCTTATAACAGTATTGAGCTCTCACGTGTAGGATGCCTCTAAGTGAACCAATGTCTTTTTGCAGTACAGTATCGAGATCATCTGTGATAACTTCATTGTACAATGTGTTGAATTCATCTGGTTTATTCAATTTATAAAAAATGTACAATTTCTCTAACGCAAATTTGCGACCGTATCTCTCATCAATATGTTTAAATTTCTTTAAATAATGTAAAGCTTTTTGATATTTATCCTGTTGGATAATAGCTACTAAGCAACGTCTAAATACATCTGCTGGGTTCTCACAGCCAGAATCCAATAGTTTAACGCAAGTATGTTCGACCTGCGAATGCTCGTCTTGAGACAATTGAATGTTCAATTGAGAAAGTAAATTAGTTAAATTATCTTTAGCCATTTCTCACTCACTTTCGTTACCTCCAGTCCTGCTTCAAAGCCAACTCAACAATGTAAATCTGCTATTTCAATAAATAGCGGTTTCAACTTGATTTCTTTTTCCTCTCTTTCCACCATTGTCGAAAAGAAAAAAGGAAAAAAAGAACGAGAAAATTTAATCAAATATCGCAACACACGACGTCCAAAAGAGTAATGAGATATTAGAAATGAATACTTAGTATGTATGTGATATATGCGGGAGTGATTAATAGCGCATTTCAAGCGATTCTGTCGTATTTAATTCTATAATCGCTTATTTTCCCAAAAGGGCTTGTTTCTTAATATCCAAGGATGCATTTTTACGTCACCAAGTCGCATTCTATCTTTGGGGTCGTATTTTAATAGCTTAAGTATTAAATCTTGCGCATCTTGAGAGACATTGCTAGGGATTTTGATATCCAATGCAGCTATTCTCTTATATGTGGTATCTTTCATTTCTTCTTCGAACGGCGGCGCACCAGTAAGTAGTTCAAATGCCAGGACACCAAGGGCCCATGCATCTATAGTGTGATCATATTCCCTTGATTCCACCATTTCTGGAGAAAGGTAGTCAATTGTCCCACAAACTGTTTTTCTTCTGCTTTCTGGAGGATTTATTATACTCCATCCGAAGTCCGTCAATTTAATAACGTTATTGAATCCTATTAGTATATTTTCAGGTTTGATGTCTCTGTGAATGATATTTTTCTTATGCATATAATCCAGGGCGTTGGCAATTTGATAAATATAATCTGACGCTAAGATATCGTTGAAGGGTCCATGCGACCTCAATAGTTTATACATTTCCCCATTAACCAAGTATTCCATTAGCAGATATACTCTTTTCTCATCATGAAAATAGCCGTACGATTTAGTTAAATTCGGATGGTTTAATGATGTTTGTATTTCTACCTCTCTTCTAAATTGTCTTTGCAGGTTGTACTTTATTATTTCCTCCTTCTCCATTACTTTCAGTGCGCAAATGTATCCTGTGCTTCTGTGGCGAACGCAATAAACTTTGCCGAACTTACCTTTTCCTAATTTTTTCCCTAGTTCAAAATCATCGAGAGATAGTGATTTGAACTTAGGTAACTTCTTATTTTCGTGTGTCATTTTGGAGGAAGTTGCTTTCCTTACGGGTGATGGGATTTTGGAGTTTTCCATTTCCAAAAATTTCTTATTGTTTACAGGTAATTTGTTCAATTTTTCTCGTACAGGTGAAGGTATTTTTGAGTTTGGGTTCCTTTGCTGTGGTGAATGGGATATCCTCCATGGTTTATTGATCTTGGACGTATTTGGTCTTGTTGTGGCCTTTCCCGATGGCGAGTTAGCGTTCAGCTTGATATTTACAAGACTATTGCGCTGCATTCCCTTCCTTCTTCCTTTCGTTGTATCTCAAACTCCCAATCTCCTTTTCTCCAATACCAATCTTGCTTTCGTTATGGCTTCATTTGAACAATTGCATCAGGTGTTTTTGCTCATACCTCTTATAAAATGGTAAACAAAATAAGCGCCATAGAGGAAAAACGCGTGAAATCAAACAGACTGTTCAATAAGCAGTGCTGTATCGAAGATGAAGTAGAAAGATTATAGATACAGAGAAAGACTCTCATGTCGTCAGAAGCGTTGGAGGCACTCCTTCAGTGGGGTGCAACATTTGGTGTAATAGTCCCAGAGGAACTCAAGTTTGAATATACCGATCTTAAAGGCATTATTTGCGTATGTGAAAAAGATATAGACAATCCAAGCATCAAGATTCCTCCTGAGATCGTTATTTCGAGAAATCTGCCTATGAAATTTTTCAAGCTCAGTGAATCCACTAAGAATATCAACGGATGGCTGAAGTTGTTTTTCGCAAAAATAAAATTCGATAGAGATAATGATACTATCGTGGACGATGTTCGTGTGAATGAGAAATTTAAACCGTACTTGGATGCGCTACCTTTTCGACTAAATTCGCCGTTGATCTGGAACCCAAGCGAGTTGGAGCGTTTATCATCTACAAACTTGGGGAATTCCATTCACGAAAAATTTGCAGGCATATTTAAAGAGTGGCTTGAATTGGTCAGTTCTTCTGATTTGTTTGACTTGGAAAGAGTGGCAGATGACATTCAGACTTTTCATAAGCTCGATGAATTGACATACGAGACCCTGTATGAGCAGATTTTGAAGAACACGGAACTTCAAACACCAACTATTTGGTATTCCTTTTCTGCATTTTTATGGTCGCACCTCATATTCATTTCAAGAGCATTCCCCGAATATGTGCTAAACAAAAGCTGTCCTGATAATTCTATCATACTACTTCCCATCGTTGATCTTTTAAATCATGACTACCGTTCTAAAGTCAAATGGTATCCTGAAGATGGGTGGTTCTGCTATGAAAAAATTGGAATCGCTTCCCAATCACGAGAACTATCGAATAATTATGGCGGTAAGGGAAATGAAGAATTACTGTCTGGATATGGGTTTGTTTTAGAAGACAACATATTTGATTCAGTGGCTTTGAAAATCAAACTGCCATTAGATGTGGTATCAAACATTCTTGAAACGGAACCTAATTTGAAGCTGCCCTTACTGTCAGATTATACAACATATGCTTTCGAAAACAAAGATTGTGGCCAACAAGAAAAGAAGGTTGCACGTAGTGTTACGGACTACGTAGATGGAGTGACTTATTTCATTAATATTAACAATGAACAAAGCTTAGAACCATTACTGGATCTTTTTACCTACCTCTCCAAGACCGAAGAGGAGAGTCTACATGATTTGAGAGCCCGTTTTGAGGGCATACAAATGCTAAGAAATGCATTACACAGCAAACTCAAGTGTGTCATTGGGCCGCCTGCAGCTGATGACTCATATGCGATCGATCCTTACAGACTTTATTGTGCTGACATATATACCAAAGGTCAAAAGCAAATCTTAAAAGAGGCTGTAACGAGGTTGAGAAAATTGGAGAAAACAATGCTGTCCGAGAACAAGCACCAATTACTAACCATGAGCAAAATTCTCAAGAATGACCCTGCTTTTGTAGAGGCGGAATTACCTTCGTTGTTCAGTAATGAGGATGATGAGGAAGTCATCTTTGAATCTACTTACGACCTATTGATACTCTGGGTTTTACTGAAAACGAGAAGTAATTCGTTTCCAAACAAATATGAATGGGTTGGACGACAGTATGCTAACTTCGAGCACAGTGCATACATCTCAGATGATGCCAAGGCTTTCCATACCCAATACTTTGAGAAGCAAGACGATGTGGATGTGGACCAAGTAGATCACGCGATCCAGTTCGTGGTAGCCAATTCTTTCACCAGAACATCATCTACAGCCGCAGAGACTATCGTAGTGCGCAAATAGCACTACTCCTTCCTTATAGAATGATAGAATAGAGTATGTAATTCCATCTGCACCTATCTAATACACTTACTAAGGAACTGGCTTCTCATTGGTCAGAAGCGTCCCGGGTATCCGAATATTGCTTCGATGAAATTTTTCGCTATGAAGGAAGATGCGATGCCCGATATTTGTGTATAAAACATAGAAATTAGCTTATATGGTAAATGTTATGGAATTTTGATTTTCCAGAGCTCAAGTTACCCATAATTAATTTATAATTCGTCGTATCGTCCATTTGGCAACAATAGGAAATAACTGCAATAGGAAGCAAGGTATGGATGGTTTTCGTTTAGCTGGTGCTATAGTAGTTGGCGCGTTAATCGCTGCATATTTATATTTTGGCGGGAGGTTTTCGATAGCATTGGTCATTATAGTTGGTTATGGTATTTATTGTAATGAATCCAGCGGTGGTGGCCAAGATGGTCCAGAGAAGTTAACCTTGAATACACAGCGGAAAAACTCATGTTGCAGTGATAAGAAGACCGCGGATGGTGGAAAAAAGACTGGCGGATGTTGTTCTGGTAAGAAAAAAAGTGGTGGTAATGAAGGAGGTTGTTGTTCTTCAAAAGGGGGTGAGAAGAAAAGCGGAGGAGGGTGTTGCTCATCTAAAAGTGGAAAGAAAGGAGGGTGTTGTTCCTCTAAAAAGAAGATTAGTAACAATGAAAATGTTGCTCCTGAAGTTGAGGAAGCCAAAAATTTCCCTGTAACTGTGGATTTTACAGATGTTTTTAAGAAGCCCACTAAGAAAAGGTCAAGCACCCCCAAGGTTTTTTCCAAAAGTACCTCGTCAAAATCCAAAGTTGGTAAAAAATTAAGTGTTTCAAAGAAGATTGGTCCAGATGGATTGATCAAGAGTGCTTTAACTATCTCGAATGAAACGCTTCTGAGTTCTCAAATCTACGTGTTATATAGTTCCCTGCAAGGTGCGGCTTCGAAAGCTGCAAAAAGCGTTTACGACAAACTAACCGAATTGGATGAATTGACTAATAAACCAAAACTTTTGAACCTTGATGACCTGTCCGATCTCGATGATTATTTCGTAGATGTTCCTGTTGAAAACGCACTGTATGTGCTTGTTTTACCGTCTTATGATATCGATTGCCCCCTAGATTATTTCCTACAAACCCTTGAAGAGAATGCCAATGATTTTAGAGTAGATAGTTATCCATTACGAAGGTTGGTTGGCTACACGGTTTTAGGTCTTGGTGATTCAGAATCATGGCCTGAAAAGTTTTGTTACCAAGCGAAAAGAGCCGACCACTGGATTTCTCGTTTAGGTGGCAGGAGAATTTTCCCCTTAGGTAAAATTTGTATGAAAACAGGAGGTAGTGCCAAAATTAATGAGTGGACATCATTGTTAGCGGAGACGTTAAAAGATGATGAACCAATCATTTACGAGTATGATGAGAACGCAGACTCTGAAGACGAAGGAGAAGAAGATAATGGCAGTGATGAATTGGGTGACGTAGAGGATATTGGCGGCAAAGATGGTAATGACAAATTTTCAGGTGCAGATGAAATCAAACAAATGGTGGCGAAAGACAGCCCAACATACAAGAATTTGACAAAGCAAGGTTACAAAGTTATTGGTTCTCATTCGGGTGTTAAGATCTGCAGATGGACTAAGAATGAACTACGTGGTAAAGGGTCCTGTTATAAGAAATCGCTTTTTAATATCGCATCCAGTAGGTGCATGGAATTGACTCCTTCTTTAGCGTGTTCATCTAAATGTGTCTTCTGTTGGAGGCATGGTACAAATCCTGTGTCAAAAAACTGGAGATGGGAAGTAGATGAACCAGAATACATTCTGGAAAATGCTCTGAAGGGCCATTATTCCATGATCAAACAGATGAGGGGTGTGCCCGGTGTTATTGCAGAGAGATTTGCCAAGGCATTTGAAGTTCGTCATTGTGCCTTGTCTCTTGTCGGTGAGCCTATTCTTTATCCTCATATCAATAAATTTGTTCAATTATTACATCAAAAGGGCATAACCAGTTTTCTTGTGTGTAATGCTCAACATCCAGAGGCTTTGAGAAATATTGTTAAGGTAACGCAGTTATATGTTTCCATTGATGCACCCACCAAGACAGAGTTGAAAAAAGTGGATAGACCTTTGTATAAAGATTTCTGGGAGAGAATGGTAGAATGCTTAGAAATTTTGAAAACTGTGCAAAATCATCAAAGAACAGTTTTCAGATTAACTTTAGTGAAAGGTTTCAATATGGGTGATGTTAGCGCATATGCAGATTTGGTTCAACGTGGTTTGCCATGTTTCATTGAAGTCAAAGGTGCCACATTCAGTGGCTCCTCTGATGGTAATGGTAATCCCCTAACTATGCAAAATATTCCATTTTACGAGGAATGTGTAAAGTTCGTGAAGGCATTTACCACAGAATTACAAAGACGTGGATTAGATTACGACTTGGCTGCCGAACATGCACACTCTAACTGTTTGCTAATTGCAGACACCAAATTCAAAATTAACGGGGAATGGCATACGCATATCGATTTTGATAAATTTTTCGTATTACTAAACTCGGGCAAAGACTTCACATATATGGACTATTTGGAAAAAACTCCTGAATGGGCATTATTTGGTAACGGTGGGTTTGCACCAGGGAACACAAGAGTGTACAGAAAGGATAAGAAGAAGCAAAATAAGGAAACTCAAGAAACCATAAAAAGAGAGACGCCTCTTCCTGCCATTCCAGCTTAAAAACATACTAGTATTTATTAATGGTTATCCCAAACATATATATATATATTTATTCAAAATAAAAAGTAGAACAGTTTAAGTATTGTTTCCAAAGAAATGGCTATTGACATTATCGTTTTTTCCTTTTTTTTATGATTTGATCTAAAAATTCACTATTTCAACCTTGCGGAGAAATGGTTTATAACAAAGAAAAATTTTGTTTTATAGTACCGTGACATCCATGTATACAAAAATATATATAGAAGTAAAAGAGAGAGTATTGAAAAGAGAAGAATTTACGTCAGAGTAGAGTTTAAAGGAAATGAATGGTTCGAAGAAACAAGAAAATCACATAGGCAATAGACCAACCGCACAACTTGATGTGGACCCATTTGGAATATAAGAGTGTGCAAAGAATGTTATAAACCTTGATAAAAGCATGAAATCTTAGGCCATCTACAGATGCCAGACTGGGTGCAACAAACTTTTTCCCAGCGGTGGGCATCTTCACCACGGCATGACCATCGCATAACTTTCTTGCCTTGATCGGGTCATCTGTGATGGCACCATGGATAGGCAATTCGCACAGATATTTGAAATCTACAGGTTTGTTGACAGTCCATAAATAAACTTTGATATTATTTTCCATAAGCAAAGGTAGCAGCTTCAGTCTAAATTGGCTTGTCCACGAAGAGACAAAATGAACACTGATACCAAAAAGTTTATAGTGAGGATCGTTCAACGTCAAAGAACGCTTCACGAATTGGGAAGCGATATCCAAAGACAGACTTATCACAATAACTCTAAAATCCTTCAGAACACCTGTTTCGATACCGAAGTCGTACCAATCTAGCAACCAAAGCCCCCACGTGATCCTGTCCTGCCAAAACTTAAGATCATTCTTAACCTCCAACATGATAGCAAACGTTTTGACCATGATGATTTTCTCGTTGGTAAACTTGATGTCCAACATCAACTTGGCTCCTGGGTGGCACACTGCCCACGTTAGAATTTCTTTCAATGTCATCATTGCTAAGGAACCATCCTCTTTGCAGCGCAATTGCTTGACTTCCTCCCAAGTTGACTCGCTAATCACCAAGTTTTTATCCCACATCCGACCAGTGTCTGAGTCATGGTTTACCACCACCATACCATCGCTAGTCATTTGCAAATCAGTTTCTATTACATCTGCACCTGCTGCATAAGCCTTCTCGAATGCTAATAGCGTGTTTTCAGGATACTTTCCTTTGAAAGCTCTGTGGCCCACAATTTCAACCATCTTGCACCTTTCTTGTTTTCTTACAGCCCTTATCCATCAATAACATAAATAACATCAATAACGCCGTTTTTATACCTCCCTTAACTGTATTTTAAAAGATCTAAACCAAGTTCGCTATTGTCCTCGATACGTCCTTCGTATAAAGAGATAAAAAAGGTAGAGTCACGTGATAAATATTACCCGTCATGGCACCACAAAATGAGCACCATTTTATTACTAGAGAAAGCCATGTATGGGACAGCTGTAGCCGGATTAACAAGTACTTAGTGGCAATCCCACCAGATTATCTAGATTCACTGCCACTATCGCTCTGTTTCAGCGTTTCGTCCGGTCGGTGTCTTTACTACTGAGAGGCAGCCCACGGTTTGAATTTCTTTTTTTCTTGAGAATTTTTGGTGCAACGAGGAAAAGGAGACGAAGAAAAAAAGTTGAAACACGACCACATATATGGAACGTGGTTGGTTTACAAAGAAAAGGAAGGTTCGACACTCGAGGAAAGCATTTGGTGGTGAAGACATCTTAATAGCATCTTTAAACCTCTATTGGGTACTCAGAAAGATATTTTCAGGTTTCAAGGATAAAAAAAGTCGAAAAACTACGATATATTCGACCAAAAAAAAAACCAAAAAGAAAAGATATATTTATAGAAAGGATACATTAAAAAAAGATGGATTTGAGAGTAGGAAGAAAATTTCGCATTGGCAGAAAGATTGGGAGTGGTTCCTTTGGTGATATTTACCACGGCACAAACTTAATTAGTGGTGAAGAAGTAGCCATCAAGCTGGAATCGATCAGGTCCAGACATCCTCAGTTGGACTATGAATCTCGCGTCTACAGATATTTGAGTGGTGGTGTGGGAATTCCATTCATCAGATGGTTTGGCAGAGAGGGTGAGTATAACGCCATGGTCATTGATCTTTTAGGCCCATCTTTGGAAGACTTATTCAATTACTGTCACAGAAGGTTCTCATTTAAGACGGTTATCATGCTTGCTTTGCAAATGTTTTGCCGTATTCAGTACATACATGGGAGGTCGTTTATTCATAGAGACATCAAACCAGACAATTTTTTGATGGGGGTAGGACGCCGTGGTAGCACCGTTCATGTTATTGATTTCGGTCTTTCGAAAAAGTACCGAGATTTCAACACACATCGTCATATTCCTTACAGAGAGAACAAGTCCTTGACCGGTACAGCTCGTTATGCAAGTGTTAATACGCATCTTGGAATAGAGCAAAGTAGAAGAGATGACTTAGAATCACTAGGCTATGTCTTGATCTACTTTTGTAAAGGTTCTTTGCCATGGCAAGGTTTGAAAGCAACCACCAAGAAACAAAAATACGACCGTATCATGGAAAAGAAATTAAATGTTAGCGTGGAAACTTTATGTTCAGGTTTACCATTGGAGTTTCAAGAATACATGGCTTACTGTAAGAATTTGAAATTCGATGAGAAGCCAGATTATTTATTCCTGGCAAGGCTGTTTAAAGATCTGAGTATCAAACTAGAGTATCATAACGATCATTTGTTCGATTGGACGATGTTGCGTTACACAAAGGCAATGGTGGAAAAGCAGAGGGACCTCCTCATCGAGAAGGGTGATTCAAATGCAAATAACAATGCGGCAAATGCAAGCAACAACGCAGACAATAAGTCTGAAACTTTCAACAAGATTAAACTATTAGCCATGAAGAAGTTCCCTACGCACTTCCACTACTACAAAAACGAAGACAAACACAATCCTTCACCAGAAGAGATCAAACAACAAACTATCTTGAATAATAACGCAGCCTCTTCCTTACCGGAGGAACTATTGAACGCACTAGATAAAGGTATGGAAAACTTAAGACAACAGCAGCCGCAGCAACAGGTTCAAAGTTCACAGCCACAACCGCAGAACCAACAGCTACAGCAACAACAAAGTGGCCAAAGACCAAATTATTATCCTGAACCATTACTACAACAGCAACAAAGGGATTCTCAGGAGCAACAGCAGCAAGCTCCGATGGTGGCAACCAGGGCTACTCAGTATCCTCCGCAAATAAACAGCAATAATTTCAATACTAACCAAGCATCTGTACCTCCTCAAATGAGATCTAATTCACAACAACCGCCTCAAGATAAACCAGCTGGCCAGTCAATTTGGTTGTAACCAACATATATCGCACAAAAACACGCAAAAAAATATATGTATATATAAACATATATATATATACACACATATATATTATTATTATTATTTACATATACGTACACACAATCCCATATCGAGTTAACATCTGTAATCTTGGCCTTCCCTTGCCTAATAAAGAAGATCGGTAAAAGAACCATTTTTTTATGCATTTTTTCTTCGGGAAGGAAATTAAGGGGGAGCACAGCACCTCTTGGCCAATTTGTTTTTTCAAGTGTAAAAAAGGGCCAACGATCGAAGATCAATCACGACTTTAGGACAGTTTCAACAAGGACCTCAGGGAAGACAACAATCAATTCGTATTTTCGATAACTGCCTTGCCTTATAGTGTCTGATTAGGAAACAATCACGAGACAATAACGACGGAAGACCAAGAAAGTTTGTGCAAATATACAGCCGGCACAGACAGCAGCTTCATTCAGGTTAAATCATATACTGTTGAACATTGTCGGTATGGAATACGTTGCGGAACAGACTCAACCAGTTGGTCAAACAGTCCAGCAGCAAAACGCAAATACTTACGGACAAAGTGTCCTACAACCGCATCATGACTTACAGCAGCGACAACAACAACAACAGCAGCGTCAACATCAACAAATGCTGACATCCCAGTTGCCCCAGAAATCTCTGGTGTCCAAAGGTAAATATACACTACATGACTTCCAAATTATGAGGACGCTCGGTACTGGATCTTTCGGTAGGGTTCATTTGGTGCGCTCTGTCCACAATGGTCGCTATTATGCTATAAAAGTTTTAAAGAAGCAACAAGTTGTTAAGATGAAGCAGGTTGAACATACAAATGACGAACGACGTATGTTAAAACTTGTAGAGCATCCGTTTTTGATTAGAATGTGGGGTACGTTTCAAGATGCTAGGAATATCTTTATGGTGATGGATTATATTGAAGGTGGTGAACTTTTCTCATTACTGAGAAAGTCCCAAAGGTTCCCTAATCCTGTAGCAAAATTTTACGCTGCGGAAGTCATACTGGCATTGGAGTACTTACACGCTCATAATATTATCTACAGGGATTTGAAGCCGGAAAATATCTTGTTGGATAGAAACGGCCATATTAAAATAACTGACTTTGGGTTCGCCAAGGAGGTGCAAACAGTCACTTGGACTCTTTGTGGGACTCCTGATTATATTGCCCCGGAAGTTATTACCACAAAGCCATATAATAAATCCGTGGATTGGTGGTCTCTAGGTGTTCTAATCTACGAAATGTTAGCTGGTTACACACCCTTCTACGATACTACGCCAATGAAGACGTACGAAAAGATTTTACAAGGTAAAGTAATATATCCACCATATTTTCATCCCGACGTCGTGGATTTACTAAGCAAACTGATCACTGCAGATTTAACAAGAAGAATTGGTAATTTACAAAGCGGGTCCAGGGATATCAAAGCTCATCCGTGGTTCAGTGAAGTTGTATGGGAAAGGTTGTTAGCAAAGGACATTGAAACTCCTTATGAGCCTCCTATCACATCAGGTATCGGTGATACGTCTTTATTCGATCAGTATCCTGAAGAACAGCTAGATTATGGTATTCAAGGTGATGATCCATATGCTGAATATTTTCAAGATTTCTAAACTCCATGAACAAAAAAAATACAATAACCATTTTCAAGTACTTTTTCTCACTTTTTTCTTCTCACTTTTTTCTTCTCTCTTTTTTTCCTCCACCAAAATCTGGCGTACTTTCTTTATATTAATTACCTAACAAACGCCTTGTGTGTTGTCTGTTTTAAGCTAGTTCATATTGTAAAAAAAGAAAAGGAGATGAGAGGAAAGAGCGCTCCCTTTATATTTTCTATAGTACAATTCATTTTAATTCAATATCATATTTACGTTGAAGGGATTAAGTTCTTAGAGATGCGTAAAAAATCGAGGAGAGTCATGTATGTTCAATCCTTGCGTGCAGTATGTCCGAATACCATTCCTCTGCTTTTTATTGATAGTTATTTGCTATGTAAACCTTTTACTTACTAATTCCACGTGAAATTAGGGGACTGAAATGCCTGAAAGTTCTAAATAGTTGACTTGTGTAGCGCATTCCTTACGGAAAGATCAAGCGCATTACAATCAATCAGCTTGGAGAATAAAACTTTTAAACGCATGCAGCCATGAAATGCCTTATGTGTACCCCATGCTTTAACTTTTTCTTAGCTTTAAGGAGTCCAAGATTCCTCAATAGTGCTTACATCACCATTGTCTATGCCCATTAAATTCTGTCAAATATTTAAAGATGGTACCATTTAAATGAGGGAGAGACCAAGTCATTAATACTTTGATATCAAAGCCGGATCAATAGAGTTCAATTCATTAAACTGCTCATCATTGAAGTGAAGCAATGCTTCGTAGTTGTAGTTTAGTATGCCAAAATTTTCGTTTCTCTCCTTGCCTAAATTAGTAGTGATATCTGTATCAGAAGTTGGCGCGTTACTTTTGGTATCTTTGGAAAGTTTGATCTCGTCCCCATTAGTAACATCTGTTTCCATGAAATTTGGGGAGGATGTTGTTGATTCCGAAGCGGCTAGAGCCGTTTTGTTCGGTGGAAAGGGCTCTGTTGGTGTTGAAGGAAATATAAAAGAGGAAGTAGGACCTGGAGTAAGGTCCGGAAAAAAGTCCATCCCTGTATTAGAATTTTGGATAGGATTATCATTACAAAACATATTGGTGAAATCAATTTCGTTCAAGTTCATTAAAGATTCTTCGTTTCCCATCGGTACACATGAATTCTGTGTCCTAAAATTGTCCAAAAATCCGGTAGTACGTAGATCTGGATTCAACTTCTTTTTCAACCTTGGCTTATGTTTTGAATTGTCCATATGTCTAGAGTTTATTTTGAAGACGGAGTTCTTATTCGTTTTGACCAAATTTTTTTTAGACGTCAAGGGGGGGTTTGATAATGGGAGAAAAATGTTATTGAAAGCTTCAATTTCCTTGGTTAAGCCACAGTCACAGGATATAATGGGGCTAACGAGTGGTAAGTTTAAGCTTGTCTTATATTCTAATTCGTCAAATGTTTTGATAGCTTTTTCGTCATTCTTCTGACGAAGATTTTCCTTGAACTTTTTATAGTCGTCTGTTTTAGTGATCAAATCAAACCTTAGCTCATGCGCATGTATGTTATTCATAACGACCACGTTCCACTTCTGTAACCGCACAGAGTAGGCGGCTCTAATTCTAAATGGACACGCATGCGACCTTGAAGAATTACCTTTAGATTTAGGGTTCAACCCTACGTTCGATCGTACGGACCTGCACTTAAAAGTCACTTTGCTAGTATCTGATCTTTCGATGACTATATCGATTCCTTGAGGATAAAATATTTTCTGTAGCCACGGTTTGATTTCATGCCTGTCTTTGAAAGATGGGACTGGGTCTAAATGAATAAGTTTATTTTGGTCTTTGGACATCATGGATGCTAGATTATCTGGAGATGCCGTTAGCTTCATTTTTGCTGTTTTAGACACTGATATTGGCACAGATATTATGCTCTTCATTGACTTAGCTGTCATTTCTTTTATGTCCCTTCTCTTAGTTAATTTGCGTGAAAGTTTCTGGTCACAACAGTAAATTTTGAGTCAGTTGTGCTACTATTATGTATAGGTTCAACAGCGTAACAGTCACAGTTTTTGTCTTGATTAAAAATATCAAACTCTGA
This sequence comes from Saccharomyces paradoxus, assembly GCF_002079055.1. Lineage (NCBI taxonomy): Eukaryota > Fungi > Ascomycota > Saccharomycetes > Saccharomycetales > Saccharomycetaceae > Saccharomyces > Saccharomyces paradoxus. Next base: position 154,525 of record NC_047502.1, read on the forward strand.
CTAAAAGAAAGCCACTTTTCCGAATCTCGGCCCACGGCGTGTTTTTTTACGGTGCTTTTTTTCTTTCTTTTTTTTGTTCCTTCTATTTTCCCCTTCGCACAATACTGTTTTCTTTCAGTAAAGTAATGGCCATGATATCTTTCAATAAAAAGAGAAAGGCTCCTTCCAGTTCAAAACCAAACTACTAAGCGGAAGAAGTTGAAATATATACAAATTAATGTCGATGTTATTTTTGTTTTATTTACATTCCTTTAACCTTTATTTAAGAAGAATTGTTTGGATATTATTGTCATCAGTAAGGATTGTCACTACTGGGCTATTTACAGAGGGGCAGTTACCAACAAAGAGATCTTTCACACTCATTATACCATACTTAGCCCTGATGTCCGAATAGCCGACAAATAACCACCGTTTAAGAGATGTAGAGTATTTGTATACCGATAATGCTGTTCCGTAGAGATGCTGCTCGGTTATAAAAATATACTTTCCATTGTTTGCTATTTGGCGTCCTGTTCTTGAAGCATGAACGTGAAGTTCTTGTGTCTTGTAAAAAATTGGATAAACTTCGTTATTGTTTGACGCGGGTGTAGTAGCACTTGAATTTTCTACGGGGTTTTGTGTCGGAATTGACAGGTATCTTACATTTGTTTCAAGTAAAATATGGTTCGTTTTCAAAAGATAATCAATTTTTTGAACGTCTTCGTCCATTTTAAGCATGAGCCGTATTTCCTTATTCAACGAGGAAGCATCAGGTTCTAGGAAGTTCTTGCAGTGAAACATCATGTCATTTCCCCTGTACAAAGTAAACTGAGGGAAGTTTAAGACGGACTTGACGTTTGTAGTCGTGTGTAGATCTCTAGGCAAATCAAGGTTCGTTTGAAAACTTTGAAAACTTCCGTTAGTTTGTTGGTGATCCAAAGAAGTTATCAGCAGTCCATCTTTCAAACTAAAGGAAACAACAAAATGAGGCAATAGACCTGCCCAGACATTTAAAATAGACAGATACCTTTCATTTTGATGGGACGAAATTGAAGGATCCTTCAAAAGCAAGTGATTGTTAACGTTCCCGTTCAAATCGCAGCTTAGCTTTAATAACTTTCCATTCTGGAAACCAACTAAAATTTGAACGGCGTTTGAATTATAATCAAAGTTGCAGTCCATACATATTACTGCAGTTGATAGCAGTAAGTTCAACTGCCCGTGAAATTGCTGCTTAACAAAGATCATATGCTGACCGTTAAAATCATACAGCAGTAATTTCTTGTCTTCTGCTTGATTGGAATAAAAAATCCAGTACTTTCTATTAAAATTTCTAAAACTTTCAAAATTTTGTAAATCGTGGGTAGAAAAATAGTTATTAATCCGTACAAATTCCAGCCCACAGTTACTTCGAAAATTATCTTCAACTTCTTTTTCTTCGTCATATTCATCGTCATCTTCAGATGAGTTTTCTACATCCTCGCCATCCTCTCCGACTCCGTTCAAGGTAAGTTGATAAATATGCTCCTTTATCATATTTGGAAGCTGCGGATAATCATTATTCACCGTGTGGTAGCAGTACTTGCCCGCCCGTTCATCAAATACGTTCTGATCTCCCCTGCCGGAAAATGAGACCCTCTCCCCGTCCTGGTATATTTGCATAGGTATACCCATGATTTCGTAGTGAATTTTTCTTTCTTGAGGTTGGTTACCAATCGATTCTTTTATCTTTAGTTTTTGCTCATACACTTGAAGGATTTCCTCCTTATATATTGCAGGTGTGTCACTTTTCCCGGCCCACCAATAGCCGCCGACCTCCAAATTACCCCAATTAAAAAAAGAAAACTCCGGAAATGCGGGGTTGACCAGCGATGCAATAATAGAACAATTTTAGCCGCGCAATCGAAGATATCATGAAACATAGTAGAAACGTGTCTGTAAATGGCTACTCTTAATAGTTTTTGCTAAGAGGGTGCTACTAAGAAAGAACAACTAGAGAATGGTAAAGAGATCCGTAGGAAGGAAGGTAGCATTAAGCTTATCTAACCAGTTGATGACTTGGAAATGGAAACAGCAGTCATGGTTATTAGACAGAAAGTTAGCGACAATAAACAATGATTATTTTATTTCGCAATGGGAACTCCTTTTTTTAACTAATGAGGTCACGGAATGGAAAGAAATGATTGCCTTCTTGGAAAGCCAGTTATGTTGCACAACACGGAATTTCATGGGGGGGGAGACATACAATAGGAAAAACTTTCAAAACTTGATAGACGATTATAACGAACTGTTAAGCGAAAACAACTTGATTATTTCCGTTTTGAAAAGTAGGCCGCGGCTATCCTCATTTCCAATATATTTGGGCGATGAAGTATGTTCACACTTTAAACTCGCCATTGCAGAGCTAGATTCACTGATAATAATCTCTTTTATTTCTTTGGTATTTTTGTGGGTAGCGATAGAAGTTTGAACTTGCAATAAGTATCTAATGATTTCGGATTGTAACTATAAAATAAATACAATCTCAGGATTGCTATCTATTTATGTTCACGTCAAACTTTGTATACAGCTACAAAAGATTTTCAATATACTAGTCAAAGCACTGTCCTTGTTGTCATTGCCATTGTTATTATAATTCTGGACTTGGCCTTGAGGTTTCCCTCCATTGTTGTTATATTGAGGTTGCGGTTGGGCATTGTATTGATTAGCGGGAACATTAACTCCGGAGCCATCCACTGGCACTTGCACACCTTGCAACTCGAGCACTAAGACTCCTGAATTTCCTTTTTCCAAATGGTTGCTGATACCATGCTGAGCACAGAACTCTTCAATCGATGGTTTGAGCTTTGCTATTCCGTTTTGGGAATGCAACCCTTTTCCAACAATAACGTTCAATTGTGGTTCATTATGCTCAATGGCGAATTTGATTCTTTTTTGGAGAATAAATAGGGCTTCTTTAACGTATAATCCATGTAAATCAATTTCACTACTGGAAGAGTCAGCATTGTTCTCTACAAACACATATTCTGCCGCTTGCATATTAAAATCTTCTGCGATTTTCAGTTGTGCCTTACTCTTCTCGCTTAATTCATGAGCTAGCTTCTTGTCTCCCCGTTGGTAAGCGGTTTGCGATTCATGACTAAGTTGTTCTCTTTTCTTGTATGCTTCATCTGCTAGTTTTCTCAGTCTTTGATATTCTTCATCAGTGCTATGGTTGTAGTCCCTTATAGGGTTCTGAGTTCCGACAACTACTCCACCTGTTCCGTTCATAGTTTTGGGTACGGCGCTTTAATTTAAACCGACTCATGGTTGCGTACAATGGTGGTTGCTTTTTCTTGTTTTCTCGAAAGGCTTCACCTTTTAATTAAGCCGCTCCATGTTGGAACGTTTCCATTTAACCATTTTTTTTTCTCGCGTAGAACCAAATGGACTAGCAATTAAAATCCGTACATATTTAGACCCATTTCAGCTCGCCTATTATTTTTTCAGTTTTGCAGTTCGCTCTTGTATACATTACAGTACAGGTACATCCACGCGCACCTGGAAAAGCGTATAAAAGTGAAATAATTCAGATTAATTTTTATTGTGTTTTGGGACAGAGCCTGGTAATTATTGCAATACACGCTGTAAAGTAATTTGATAATAAAAATCCGCATCCACAACATAATGTCCGCTCAGTATGTCAAAAATAAGAACAGGACCTTATTTGATAACTAATTTGTTATCGGTTACATTTGAATTTGAAGTACCCAAATTGCTAAAACTTCAGAAGGACGAATGCACATTACATTCAAACAACTGTTTTAATTATTCTAATCTGTGGTAGTTGGGCTTAATCAAAAGAGATACTTAAGTTAGTTTGTCTACTTGAGTATTTTTCGTAGGGGAATTTCATTTTTAATGAACAAAGACATTGTTTGTTAATATCTATTACTTGTAATACACCAATAATTTCATTAATAGATATTTCCGGCGTGTCTCTGCATCTCCCTTCCATCGAATGAAAAGTGGTGTTTTCAATTCGATGTAACTGAATTTTTGTTCCTTATAGGACTTCTTTGCTAACATTTTTTCATTTTTGAATAGAAAAATCTTGACTCCCGAATCTCAATTGAAGAAGACTAAAGCTCAAAAAAAGACTGCAGAACAAATTTCTGCAGAAAGAGCTGCCCGTAAAGCCGTATGTTCATTACCAAGTTTGAAAGATATTATCATTCCTTTTACAGTGAGTTCACAGAAATATTAATATTTTACTACTGTATTCTTCCTTCGGTTTTACATTTACTTGACATATGTTAATGCGAACGATTTTTTTCGTTGACAATTTTCCACTTTTTGCTACGTCTTATTTTTCAATGATGAAAACTAACCTTATTCTCGACTAGTCTTTGACAATGCTGTCGTTTAATCACCATCTTTCGGCTGACTAGTAAAGAAAGACAAAAAAGTGAATATGCCAAGAATTTGCAAGCCCAAGCTAAGTTTTATGTTAGGAAATATTATTGTGCATATCTCCCTCTTCACTGATATGGAATGATACTATAAACTAAATGTATTTACCTTACTAACATCAATCAAACGATTCTTGATAACATTATTCTAGGCTAACAAGGAAAAAAGAGCTATCATTTTGGAAAGAAACGCTGTTTACCAAAAGGAATACGAAACTGCTGAAAGAGAAATCATTCAAGCCAAGCGTGATGCCAAGGCTACTGGTTCCTACTACGTCGAAGCTCAACACAAGTTGGTCTTTGTCGTTAGAATCAAGGGTATTAACAAGATCCCACCTAAGCCAAGAAAGGTTTTGCAATTGCTAAGATTGACCAGAATCAACTCCGGTACTTTCGTCAAAGTTACTAAGGCTACCTTGGAACTATTGAAGTTGATTGAGCCATACGTTGCTTATGGTTACCCATCATACTCTACTATCAGGCAATTAGTCTACAAGAGAGGTTTCGGTAAGATCAACAAGCAAAGAATTCCTTTGTCCGACAACGCTATCATCGAAGCCAACTTGGGTAAGTATGGTATCTTATCCATTGACGATTTGATTCATGAGATCATTACTGTCGGCCCACACTTCAAGCAAGCCAACAACTTCTTGTGGCCATTCAAGTTGTCCAACCCATCTGGTGGTTGGGGTGTCCCAAGAAAGTTCAAGCACTTTATCCAAGGTGGTTCTTTCGGTAACCGTGAAGAATTCATCAACAAATTGGTTAAGGCCATGAACTAGGGTTATGTCGTATGGCAACAATCTCGATGTATAATAAATAATATTTCTCTTCATATACGCATATATCTATGACCGGGCTCCTAATAGAATAACTGACTGGAATAATAGTGCAAACTCCTTTATTTCTATATGTAGTTGAGTTTTTATTCAGGAACAGCCGGAAAATCTTGTCACATATTATTATCCCTATAGTTAGTTCCGCGCGGTTCGATCCGTGCAATTATACTTTCAACAGTGGCAGCATAAAGGCCTATTATAAAAAAAAAGGAATAGTAAACGAAGTGCTTTTTTGTCTCTTAAAATATTTAGTTTGACAACTGCCAGTGTTCCAGCCATCCATTATTCGGTGAGGAGCAACAATGTTTGGAGTCAAAGATGCTATATTTAAGATCAAACGTTCCCTTGCGGGTACAGATTCTTCTGATTCCACTGCGTACACAACAGCAAGTGAATCTTCGCCTCAATTAAAAGATTCCCATAACCCCTTTCGAAATAAGACAACATCCAAGAGACCTATAGTTGAGGAATGTTCTCTACCACCAGTAAGATTGAATGGCTACTTACCCTCAACTAAAAACAAACTTCTTACACCTGAAATGTGCGATGAAATAAGAACTTTAATGCCCACAAGGATACAGTTGTACACCGAGTGGAACCTCCTATACAGTCTTGAGCAACACGGATCTTCATTGCATTCCCTGTATAGTAATGTTGCTCCAGATAGCAAGGAATTTAGAAGAGTGGGGTATGTATTAGTAATCAAGGATCGTAAAAATGGAATCTTTGGAGCTTACAGTAATGAAGCTTTTCATCCTAACGAACATAGGCAATACACGGGGAATGGGGAATGTTTTTTATGGAAGCTGGATAAAGTACCTGATGTTAACATATCTGAAAAGGAGGGATTTGAGCAAGAAGGTAAAGAGGAGAGATGGAGGTTCTCAGGTTATCCTTACACTGGAGTTAACGAATTTGCTATATACTGTACATCTGAATTTCTCTCAATGGGTGCAGGTGATGGTCATTATGGCCTCTTGTGCGATGATGGCCTACTCCATGGCGTATCAAACCCTTGTCAAACGTATGGCAATGAAGTCTTGAGTAAGGAAGGCAACAAATTTTCTATAGTAGCTTTGGAAGTATGGCGTGTAGGATAATGTCAGCTATTTAATATCGTACTATATATATTTATGAATGAGAACCCCATAAATTTTAGCGGAAAACTCCATTCAGTGGTGTATGCCGTACTGCCAGTCAAAAACTGGTCAACACACTCCTAATAGTTACATGTTTCTATGAGTGAAAGGATAGATAGGCAAAGAAAACATTTAAAGTAATTTATTGATTATTATAATCTTTTTTTTATTTTCTTCTTTACTTCTCATTACATGCAGGCTGGGAAAAATTACCATTTGCAATCTCCAAATGTGAAAAAAAAAAAAGAAATCAAGATACGAACGTACCTGAAGTGGGAGAGGCAGTGATAGCAACCAAAAAAGCACAACATATTGTCATGACCTCTCTGTATGCCCCCGGGACGGAGGATATTAGGCAAAGGCTACGCCCTTTTGGGTTTTTCTTTGAGAAATCATTGAAGGATCTGATTAAGGGTATTAGGTCTCATAACGAAACACCAGAAAAACTGGATCAGTTCTTTAAGCAAATATTAAGTGAATGCCGGGACGAAGTGAACTCTCCAGATCTAAATTCTAAGACCAATGCTGTCCTCAAATTGACCTATTTGGAGATGTACGGTTTTGACATGGCTTGGTGCAACTTTCATATTTTAGAGGTTATGAGCAGTAATAAACTGCAACAAAAACGTGTTGGTTATTTGGCTGCAGCACAATCGTTTTACAAAGATTCTGATATTTTGATGCTTGCAACTAACTTGCTGAAAAAAGATTTGAAGTATGATGGAAATAATGATGTTGTTAAAGTTGGCATTGCTTTAAGTGGCCTTTCTACTATAATTACACCATCATTAGCAAGAGATATAGCCGACGATTTATTTACTATGCTAAACAGCACAAGACCATACATAAGAAAGAAAGCCATTACTGCATTATTTAAAGTTTTTTTGCAATATCCAGAAGCTTTGAGGGATAATTTCGATAAATTTGTTTCAAAGCTAGACGATGATGATATATCCGTGGTTTCTGCTGCCGTAAGTGTTATTTGCGAGCTTTCAAAAAAGAATCCTCAACCGTTCATCCAACTTTCACCTTTATTATACGAGATCTTAGTTACAATTGACAATAATTGGGTCATTATTAGATTATTGAAGTTATTCACTAACTTATCACAAGTCGAACCGAAGTTGAGAGCCAAGTTACTACCGAAAATTTTAGAACTGATGGAGAGTACTGTTGCAACTTCTGTGATCTATGAATCTGTCAACTGCATTGTGAAGGGAAATATGCTGGAAGAAGATGACTTTGAAACGGCAATGGCATGCCTAGAAAGACTGCACACATTTTGTGATTCTCAGGATCCAAATTTGAGATATATTAGCTGCATATTATTTTACAAAATCGGCAAAATCAATACTGATTTTATTTCTCGGTTCGACAAGTTGATTATACGGTTACTGTCTGACGTTGACGTTTCTATTAGATCGAAGGCAATTGAATTAGTTGAAGGTATTGTTGATGAAGATAACTTGAAGCCAGTTGTTCAAACATTGATGAAACAATTTGTAGATGAAGATGTGGTTATCCTTCAAACTGGAAACATGGTATACGAAAAGTCAAAGAGAATCCCTATCATAATTCCAGAAAATTACAAGATAAAAATGGTGAACGTTATTATTTCGATTTGTTCAGCTAGCAACTATTCAAATGTTACCGACTTTGAATGGTACAATGCAGTGATAATGGATTTAGCGATGCTCTGCCAAGACATATCTGATAAAAGCCTTGGATTAAAAATTGGTGAACAGTTCAGGAACTTGATGATAAAAGTCCCCTCAATGAGGGAAGTAACTATTGCTAATATTATAAAGCTTATTTCAAATGATAACATTAACAAACAGTTGCCTACCATATTGAGAGAATGTATTTGGTGCCTTGGAGAATTTTCTACCCTAGTTGAAAATGGTGACGATTTAATAAAAGTAATGATTGGAAATGCCAGCTATTATTCTCACAGTGTACAAGAAGTGTTGATTTTAGCACTTGTCAAAATCTTTAGCAATTGGTGTAACAACTTTCACGAGGATAAACGCATTGAAATTAAGTTGGCGTTAACGGAGCTCATTGAGTTTTTTGAAAATTTATCTTATTCGAGCACATTCGAAGTTCAGGAAAGAAGCGTTGAAGTTTTAGAATTTTTAAGACTAAGTTTGGAGGCTCTGGAGGAGGATCCGGAGGGTTTGCCAATGTTACTGAGCGAAGTTCTGCCTAGCTTTTTTAACGCCTATGAACTGGCACCAATTGCGCGTGGCACTCAATCAAACCTAGCAGTAGATGAAAACCTTGATTTGGAAACTCCATTTTTGACGGAAGAGGCAGCTGATGAACTGTTAGATGAACAAAAAAATGACGCATTTAGTGATCTGGTGTCTGATATCTCAATAGACAAGCAAGTTGAACTGGAATTCGTTGATGATTCTGATACTTCATATGAAGAAAAGGAAAAATTGGATCATTTCGACAATCCATTTGAGGTTGAGAGAGAAAAGGAAAGAATGTCGAATCCCTATTACCTAGGCGAAGAAGATGAAGAAAGCACTCAAAAATCTAAAGATTTATTGGATTTGAATGAGGATGATGGTACTGAAGAAAAGCCAGAAACAATTAGATTAAATAGGCCTGCTAATTCTTTGAATTCCCCAGATTTACCTACAGTAGAAAACAGCGGGAAAAAGAAGAAGGGAAAGAAGAATAGGGTTCAAGTCTTATCTGATGAGCCTGTTATCAAAGCCGCTTCAAAAAAGAAGGATGCCTTCCAGAAACCTCATGGTAGTCAATCAACTAAAAATTTTTCAAAAAAGGACAGAATTAACCTGAGAATGCATTCCCAACTCGAGAATTTTGATTTTTCCAATTTTGGTGAATCTAGTAGTGCAGTAAGAGAATCGCAGCAAGAGGGCGATCTTAGAAAAGAAGACCAGTTAGAATTAAATCGCTTAGAAGCCAATCTTCGTGCAAAGGACAGAAAGGATAATTTAAGTGATACAGAAGAAGTTATAGTCATTAAAAAGAAGAAGAAAGGGAAAAAGTCAAAGTCAAAAGACAAACTGAAAACGAAAACGAAAAGTTCTTCGGAATCAAACGAATTTCTTCGAGATCAAAACACAGACATTTGACGATAAAGAAATTCCGAGTCGTGAATTTTTGAGGATAGTGATTACATACGTAAACTAAAATTTAAGTATTTTATTCTGCATAGTTTATTATTATTACAGTGCACTCAATGCCGAGGGAAACGGCGTATTTAATAGCAACGCGAATAAATCAAAGGCCGCCCAAAGGTAAACGTGAATCGGAGATGACTTGCAAAATTAATTAGTCAAGTTATTCCTCCAAGTGTAATAATAACATAAGGTGATTTCAATTATACGTAGATGTCGTTTAAGGCAACTATTACCGACCCTGGAAAGCAAAATATCTGGTTTCGTGCGATATACGTGCTATCTACAATTCAGGATGATATCAAGATTACCGTGACAACAAATGAGTTAATTGCTTGGTCAATGAACGAAACGGACACTACACTTTGTCAGGTCAAGTTTCAGAAAAGTTTTTTTGAGGAGTACGAATTTAAACCACATGAGATTGTATTTGGAGAAAATGGGGTCCAAGTTATAGAAGACACATACGGCAATAGTCATAAGTTATATTCCTTCCGTGTTAATGGAAGGCACCTAACGACTATATCGAGAAAACCGGATGGTGACGGTATCAAATCTTTCACCATTGCAGTCAATAATACTTCTACATGTCCTGAATCACTTGCAAATAGATTAATTGTGGTGATTGAGATGGACTCGCTAATAGTAAAAGAATACTGTCCCCAATTCCAGCCAATAAAGTATGATCCCATAATAATCAACCTCAAGTACAAAAGAAGGTTTTTGGATGTTTTTGGAACTGCAGCTTCCGATCGGAATCCACAGGAACCGTTGGACCCCAAGCTATTGGACGTTTTTACAAATACAGAACGTGAGCTAACATCAGCTCTATTTAATGAAGAAGTGGAATCAGACATACGTAAAAGGAATCAGTTAACAGCAGCTGATGAAATCAATTACATTTGTTGTAATTCAACATTATTGAAAAATTTTTTGGACAACTGCAATGTTAATGTAACTGATGAAGTAAAATTGGAAATTAACGTCCATAGATTAAGCATAACTGCGTTCACAAAAGCCGTCTATGGAAAAAACAACGATCTTTTAAGAAACGCATTAAGCATGAGCAACACTATCAGTACGCTCGATCTTGAGCATTACTGTCTATTCACAACAATTGAAGATGAAAAACAAAATAGGCGATCACATAGTAAGCGTAAAGAGCATATGAAAAGTATAACGTTCAAACTAAAGGACTTCAAAAATTTCATAACGATAGGTCCATCCTGGAAGAGTGCCCAGGGCGGAAATGATAACATAAGTTTATGGTTTTGTCACCCTGGAGACCCTATTCTTATGCAAATGCAAAAACCGGGCGTGAAACTAGAATTGGTTGAAGTTACTGACAGTAACATCAGCGATGATCTCTTAGCGGGGAAGTTCATAAAGGCGGCCATCTCAGATTCAAAAGAAGAGGCTAGACAGAAAGATAATAAGGAAGGCTGTGGCAGCCCATTAAGAAGCAGGACTGCTTTAAAGAGAGAAAATCAACCACATTCGGTTACTGGAACTCGAAATAGTCCTTTGAAAGCATCTTCTCAAGCCCCTGATAATGGTAGCGCAGTTACCAAGACCTATAGAAGTAACACGGCAAGAAAGTTATTTGTAGAAGAACAAAGCCAAAGTACGAATTATGGAAGAGACAAGCTGTTTGAACAGGCTTTTTCAGCTCATGCAGACATAAATCAGGAACAAAGTCTTGACACTAACGAGACTCATGGAGTGGCCTGTCTACTTAACCAGGCTAATCCTTTAAAAAGGTCAGTAGCCAAAATTTGTGATGAAGCTGAAGGCTCCACCCAACAATCTACATTTGCAAAAAGGGCTGATACCACTGTGACTTGGGGAAAAGCGTTACCAGCTGCCGATGATGAGATTTTATGCAGCAATGCTGATAGAAAAGAAATGCTCAAGAAAGAAAAACTGAAGCATGTGCAGGGCTTGATAAAGTCCAAGAATGACACAAATAATCACAAAAAACAGGATAATAAGGAAGAGGAAGATGGACTGGGTCTCACACAAGTAGAAAAGCCAAGGGGTTTATTTGATTAAACAACTATCTGGCAAAATTAGTGTGAAGGGATTAAAACTTTAGGTAAACCGGCTGTCATTAAGGAAATCCCGATCACTGTATATGATTTTTTCTAATTTTCTCAAACCGACGAGTGTGCGGCTGATGTTCCATCGCGGTCGGCGAACTAAAATTTTTCAGTGTATTCAATATTGTATAGCTTTTTATATAATCAGAGTTTAAAATTTGGCGGTGCTCCTATATTTTACTCATAATTCCCTCTTTTTTTTCCAGTGTGGTTAGCTTATCGTGGCATGGACTATGAATTATAATAATTTTGGAAATTCGAACAGTGATGGACATTCTAGGCTTCCCAAACCTACATACTCCGGAACACTATCAGATGGTTATGATGAATCGAAAACTAAAAGGCAAAAGACAGAGTCTGCTTTTAATGGAGCTTATTCACCCAGTCTGTATTTGAACTCTTCACATTACGAAAACTCGTGGAATACCGGTTACACTCCTCAACTTCATCCCTTCACCCCCCATAATCAATATTTCCATCCAACACCACCATCGACTCAGTACAATTTTTCAAGTCCTCCCGATTATACAAGAAATTGCATACCTCCAGTAAATAAAAATGTACCATATTCGCCTGCATTCAACTTATCGAAGCGGCCATCATCGTATTGTGAAAGCGCTCAATCCCTAAAGGATAATAACGATTACCAGAGGTCAATTAATTATGAAGATATTGCGATTTCAACAGCAAAGGAAAGGTACTTGGTTGTACAGGAAAAGGGACAAAAAGACAAGCTTATGAATGAAATAAGTTTAGTGCCATCAAGCGAGAACCAAACATCCGTGAAGCCTGCGAAAATTCCAAGAAAGGATATAAGGTTGGCAAATTTCAGTACGAAAGATGAGCACAATGTGGGACTAGATGAGGAAGAAGATGATGAGGAATTAGAATCAGAGGGCTTGGGAAAGGTGGTTTTGGTTCCTGGAACTTCTATAGCATTAATTACTGATGAAGATGTTAAAAAGTGGAGAGAGGAAAGAAAAAAAATGTGGCTGCTGAAAATCTCCAATAACAAAAGGAAGCATATGCAAGACATGGGCATAAAGGAAGACGAATTGAAGAATCAGCCCAGCATTTTCAAAGAGTCAAGGAAAGAAAAGCAATTTATACAGAGTATTCAAAATCAGGTACAGAGAGGAAATCCGAAGATTGACTTGAACTTAAAATTGATACAGCGAGAATTTGCGAACGAAAATTCTCAACTCTTAGATTTCATAAGCGAACTGGGAGATGCCGGCTTACTGGAATATGAGTTATCTCAAGAAGAAAAAGATGTCCTTTTTGGCACCTCTGAAGATAATAATAAAAATAATTACAAACCAAATTACAGAAATAAAAAAGCCAATCTGAATAGAAGTAACTTTCCTAGGAATAAGTAACAGAACAGCACATATTGAAACGCATGGGAAAAGTTCATGAAAACGTCGATGAAAAAGATTACGCCAGGTAAAAATAAATACTGTTTTTTTCAAAGTAATGGATATATGGGCCTAATTCTGAAGAGCTTTTACCGCTAGGTTACTTAAAACAGTCGTTACAGCAGCACCGAGAAATGAACCGAAAATAGCACCTTGGTAAAATGTGCCTTTATTCTCCTTCTCTGTTTTGCTTTCAGAAGCGTCTTTTTTCTTACTTTTCGGACGTGACTTCGTGGGAAATGTTGTCGTTTTGCGCTTCCTAACTCTACCAGGCGACACGGCCTTCTTAATGTGATATTTACTATCAATTGATGGCTTTTCACTAGACAGTTCCGTATTGTTGGATTTGTTTATATGAAAGTTATCAGCAAGTTTCGAACTGGCTTCTGTTACTTTATGCGTTCTAGACTTTGCGTGGTCGTTCTCTCTCTTCAGTGGATTCGGTGCAGTATTGTCTTTCTTCACAGCTGACATTTTTGAAGAAATATTTATGTATGTTTATTGGTTATTTTATGTGCTCACAAATTTATCTTGAGACAAGGTGAGATGTATCTATTCTAAGTATTTTAAATATGTTTATGAATGCAGGTCGATTATTTTAACTCTATATGATGTCGGTTTTACGACTATTTATACTCAAAATAGTTGATATACCTGTCTCATTTCTGTTTTGCCTTCATTTAAGTACGGTTCAACAAGTGCACTCTTGTGCACTGAAGTTTAACCTATTGTAACAAGAATTGTGTGAAATGGAGTATTTTAGTCATTATTTGATTTTATTTCGACGCCTCGCGCTCCTAGGAAGCGGCCCGATGACCTGTCTGAAACAAATATAAATCGAATAGCCAATATAATTTTCAAACTTGTTTTATGTGGCAACTTTGCGATGTCTAGACAGAAAATCACGCCTGTACGGGCTTATGTATCTCCAGAATTGGAGGACCAACATCCCACTAGGCTCTTCCTTAAAGCGAGCGGATTGTGTAAGGGTGTTTATGTGAAGACACACTATAAGGAAAATGAAATAGCTCTGATTACATTATAATGCATTCACTTTTCTCAGTTTCAGAAGTTTTTGTTTTGAGAAGGTTGTTTCTTCGCTTAACAGTGTCTTTTTTGACTGGTGCGTGTATTCCTGATTTTTTTTTATGGGAAAGATTTTTCCTTTTTGTTTCCAATTTTGTAACACGTTCTTGTTCTTGTTCTTGTAATTGTTTGGCTAGTTCTTTATCGTTTTCAATCTGCTGAATTTCTCCAAGCAGCAGATTTTCCGTTCCAAAATTACGTTCAGTCTCAGTTAATAATTGCTGTCCATCTACTTTTGCAGTACTAAAATTACCAGCAAAAAAAGCATCACCTGAGCCGTCCACAGAATCTAAAGATTGCCATACGATGTCTTTACAATTCTTGTAACCAAAGTCTGTAACCAATGTGTATAATTGATCTTTGTATTTATACAGTGTACAAAAATGATCATTTCTGAATAAAATAGAGAATGTGTTGTGTGGCAACGTTTCTCTTAAGTGAAGGAGTCCAAAGGCGGTCAATTGCGTCGGTGATTCGTTAAAAAACAGCTCTAAATGCATAGCATCACCTAAAATTTCGTCAGAGTTTTCATCTTTGGATATTCCACTATTTATATCAGCTACTTGCGTTAAGATTCTCTGAGCTGATTCATAAGAATAATGAGATAATTTTTCATTGACAGCTTTATCTGTAAGAGTGTCAATAACCCAGCCATGGACGAGATCAACGTCGAACAACCGAAATAGTGACATCTCCTTAGTGTTTTCAAAGGACCCATCAAACTGGGGGTTGATATTCAAACCCTCATGTAGTCGAGGCAATAAACTTAGTAACTCATTTATATCAGTACTAGGTTTATCTGTAACTTGTAAACCGATATCTGCTAAGACTTCGATAAGTTCTCTTAAAGATATTTCACTTCCCTTGTTTACCAATCTTATTAATTCACAGGAATAACGCGTATGATTTGGGGAAAGTAGTAGAACATTAGCAAGTGCTAACAAGGCACAAGGTCCATTTTCGTTTTGCAGTAAAATTCGATGGTTTTGGCCATTGATTTTGACACTTTTAGTTTTGAAGTTTAAATCCATTTAAAGATATTGCGATAAGCAAGAATCAAAGTGATGAAAAGTACGCTGAGTTGTTCTTTAAGCGCTTTTTAGAATGGGCATTTCGTTCAACATTTCCAAGACCCTTTTTTCTTTCTTGCTGATAATATTGCAAAACCAAAAAAACACGGCAGACAGGTGACTAAAACGTATCAGACAAGAACCTTTAGGGGAAGTTGTCGCAAAGCGTGGAACTTCTTTTCGTTGTGAGGTAAATAGAGAGGTACTTAATAATTTGTTTACAAAGCAATTTTACAAAGTTTGACATAAGAACATTTAACTAGAGAGAAGAAAAAGAAATGAAAAAAGCCATTCCTTTGGCAGAAGAAAAAAATGAAAAGGTGTGTGTATGTGGAATAAATAGACCAAATAGCATTTGATAAGGAAGAAAATGAAAGAAATTTATAACAGGGCAAAGAGTTTTTGTTCTGAGAGAGATGCAGCAATAGTAAGAATTAAGTTCTAGTCCAATTTGGGAAGGAAAAACGATTAAAGCATAAACTGTATGTCGAATTTATGCAAACTATATCAATCTACTTTCCTTGAATTTTTTCGTTCCAGTTAAAGAGTTCAAGTATAATGTACAAGAAATGGAAAAGACTGAAAAAGTGAGTCTATTTTTGTAGTTTTGCCAAACTATCTAAAAGACTTTGAACATTATTACCAGCAGGTTGCTGTTGCTGCTGTGGTTGTTGCTGTTGTTGTTGTTGAGGAGGTGGTGGAGGTTGGTGTGACACTGGTGGGGCAGAAGATTTTGCAGATATATTTTGACCATTGTAATTACTACTCATAGGAGGGGGAGATGATGGGTTCATAGAGGCATATCCACCTAACTGTTGCTGCTGTTGTTGAGGAGCCTGGCCTTGCATTGATTGTATTAAACCAACCAATTGCTGCTGAGCATGGGGTTGCTGTTGCTGTTGTTGGGCCATTGAAAGCAGATTTGATACAACGTTTGGTGGAAGGTTTTGAATGGCAGATAATAGTTGTTGCTGGTCCATTGGAGTCTGAGAAGGTGGTTGTGGAGGCGGACCAGCCTGATAACGACCATAGCCTTGAGGGATTTGTTGTTGTGGAGGCGGTGGGGCTGGAATAGAGTTTTGGTAGCGACCGTAACTTTGATTCATCGGAATTGGAGGTTGGGCACCATAGCCTTGATCGTGGGATGGTGGTGGCATTCCATAAGATTGAGCATATGGTTGTTGCTGTTGCTGCTGTGGAGGAGGAATACCATAACTCTGGTAGTAGTTTGTCTGGGCAGGAGGTCCAACAGCTGGGCCATTTGGCACAGGAAGAGGGGGTGCGCCGTACATGTTTTGCTGATGGCTCATAGCACGGTAATCAGTAGGACGAGAATTATTTCTATTATTCTTGATGTTGTTAAAAATGGCAACAGCATCATCAGCGGATATGCTAATGTATTCATCAAATTTGGTTTCACCTTGCGAACCCTTGTAGAAAGTTTGAACATCCACATTATGTGTTTTATTGACTAAAACAACACCCCAAACGCCATTATATGCGGCATCATTAATAAGCTTTCCTAGTTCCATTCTTGGTTTCAAGAAAATCATATCAGTTTCCAAACCAGTACCATCCCTAAACCTGTTGAAAACCTCAATGGCATACGTACGATCGGCGGTTCTTTTAACAAAAATGTTGCAGGAAACGGTGTGTCTTCTGGACTTCTTGTAACCAGCACCATTATCGTCATTATACATATCACCAGATTCAGTCTGAAATGGCCGTTTGGCAGAAGAAATAAAAGTGGAACTACTGTTTGTACCATGATCACCGTGATCAAATTGGGGACGAGCATTCGAACTAGAAACTTCCAGGATCAACTTTTTCCCAAAATTCATTTCTTGAGACTCGCATTCAATCGCATCTCGAACACTTTGAGGGTTATCAAACTGAATGAACCCAAAAGCATTTTTGATATTGATTTGCATAATATGGCCGTATGGAGAGAAAATTCTAAATAAATCCTCCTTAGAAACGTTTTTTAGTGGCAAATTACCAATGAATAATCTTGACTTGGGCGGGATATTGTGCATTTCTGTGATCTTATTTTCACCGTGCAAATAAGCTGCATAACGGTCGTGTTCTTCTTCAGTGATCGGCATAGATAAATCTGCTCTGGGGAATCTCATACGCCTTTGGGCATCGGATAGTGGAGGTTTTCTTTGATCATTGTTTCTTGCGCCGCCTGCGATTGAGGTCGTAGCTGCAGCTGTCACAACTGTATCTTGAGTGGGAGTAGAGAGGGCTGTATCAGAATTTGAATTTAACATTGCTAAAATGGCAGACATCTTTTCTTCTTGAGGTAAATGTTGAAATTGAGGTAGATTTAGCATGTTACTATCCATAATGTATTTGACTTGCTTTTGTAGAAGATCGTAATTAACATTTTCCATATTAGTTAAAAACTGAGTGTTCTCATTTTCATCACGAGTGATTTTTTTTATAGCTTCATCCACGTCTTTTTGTTCTTTTTCCAACGTATCACGACGAATTTCAACCTGCTTATCTTTCGTCCTATCGCTTTCATCTTCCTCTTCCTCATCCTCATCCTCTTCACCAGCGCTATCTGAACCCACAGAATTATTGCTGTCACCATCTTCTTCTTCATCATTGTCCTCCTCTTCTTCCTCTCCTTCATCGTCATCATCATCATCATCGTCATCCCCCCCATCATCATTGTCATCGTCATCTTCATCATCATCATCATCATCATCATCATCATCATTATTTCCGCTTCTTTGTTGTTGATGTTCTTCCGTGTTCATGACTCCTCCGATTTCTTCGTCGTTTTCTTCTCCTTCTTCCACCTTATCCTCTTCCTCTTCATCGTTGACATCTTCCAGTTCATGTTGTTCTTCGTTTTCCTCCTCCCTTTCGGCTTCCCTTTCTTCCTCTGGGGCATCGAATTCGGTTTGATCATCTCCGCTTGAATTATTCATCGATTCATTTTCGTTAGAATTGCTATCGATGGATTGTTCAGGAAAAGGAATATCTTGAACCTCAGTGTTACTGTTCTCATCTGACATGGCTTGCAGATGTTTATTATGTTATAAAAGCACAGTCAGGGGAAAACGCAAATCAATCCTTATTTTTTGGCCAAAGAAAATCGCTTGTTGCTGTGCGGAATCTAATAAGAATGATCAAGATACCTTTTATTAAACCATCATTTATAAGTGGCAAAATCAAAAGATTTGTTTTTTTGCCTTTGCTTCTTCCGCTTCGTTTTTTTCCTTCAACAGTTCAGGGTTACACGCAATCACGTGGGACGTCGTAATTTATAACTCTAGCAAAATAATGAAGTACAAAACGAGGGCGATAGTTAGAAAGTGAATAGAAATAGCGCTTTTATTTCAACTTGGAATATGTAAGAATGTTTTATGGATTGTTTTCTTTTTTGGAATGTGGTCTATATACATATTTAAATAGCTTTTTTTGTTTTGGTGTCATAATGGAACTACATCACATGGGGTGATTTCCTATACCGAAAGTGAAATAATTATGAAATTCAACGAAGCGAAGGTTTTGTTCCCTTAAATGAGTGCGAAGCACTGGCAATAAATAAAAAATGGAAATGAAATAAATAGAATGCAACTTATCGAAAGCACCAGATAGCCTGTGCCTGTCTAAATCTCCTTCCTTAAGGCACCCTTCCTCCTTAACTCCTGCTCGTGAGCAAGCTGAAGTTTATGCTGCCGTACAGCTGGCGAATCAGAATCCACAGAATGTGCTGGACATGGCAATACAGAACCGATGGCCACTGATGCAAATGCAATAAGAAACGTGGAAAAGTACAGGTTATTGACTATTTTATTTCTCGTCACTGCTCTCATGATATGTACTTGTGCTAATTTGGCTGGCTTTCTGTGCCTGTAAAATAAATAAATAAATAGAACGTTGGATTTTTCTAATGTGTCTCGAGATGCTTATGTTATCGTGCAAGGGCTGCGTTCGAAATACTATTTTGACGGATATCCTATATATATCAAAACTACAAACACGGGGAAAAGAGAGCCATCCCATCATTAAAAAAAAAAAAGAAAACCCTTGCAGAGGGAGACCTGGTGTAGGGATTTACGGTCTTAATGGATTTAAGCACGTGACTCATTTACACCCATGCACCGGTTTCTAGGGGTTACCGGATTATTTCTTTTTTTTTCTTGTTATGAACCCTGAGCCCGAGGGGTTTTTCAGGCACAAAGATTCAAGTACTTCTCGTTCGTTTACCTGCAATCTTGGCGCGTTTAGGTCTTTTTTTTCTTCTTTTTTTCATCCTTTTTCCGCTTGTGCTGCGTTATAGTTGTTTATGGCAGGTACCGATGATGATTATGGTAAAAAGTCAAGTAAGTTGGGAGAAAAAAGAGAAGCAAGCTTTGAAGAAAGTATTGTTCTGAGGGTTTTTGGGTGCTTCAGACAGTTCTTTTTTCACTACCTCTTATTGTACGGTGTAGAATTGATTGACGTCATCATAACAACGAAGATGTCGATGTCAAGGATCTGGAGTAGCATTGTACATTTCTTTTCCGTGCAGACGCTCGACTCACGAATAAAGCCAGACCTTGAATTCAAAAGGCGACAAAGGTTATTTATAAACTCCTCTAAAGAAGAAAACGGTTCGTCGTCTAATGCCGTCGCCGTTACTCGCAACCCCGTGATCAGTTCTAATAGCCTACCTCCGCCGCTATGGAATACATGGGAATTTAAACTATATTATTTGGCGTTCATAATAGTGGTTCCTTTGATGGTGAAAGCAGCATTAGCCACGAGCTCCGAGTCTAATCCCAACTATTATAAATTCAGCGGACTGCTAGCTCACGGTTGGATTCTAGGCCGAAAAGTAGATAACAGCGATGCTCAGTATAGATTTTTTAGATCCAATTATTTTTTGTTGGTTGTCTTAATATTACTACAAATTGTGTTGAAAAGGATTTTTGTTAAATTTAGTAAAATTCCGAGGATCAAATTTGATTTTGGATGCGGATTGGTTTTCGTCTGCTTCATGTATGGTATCAACTCTGTCAAACTCTTGACGCATGCTTTTATTTTCTTTACTTTGGCGCATTCGCTAAAGAGAAAGCGTTTGATGGCCGCTTTTGCGATTTGGTCCTATGGTATCTTCACACTATTCATCAATCAAAAGATGAAAAATCTCCCATTTAATAATATTGCTATTATCTTGAGTCCCATGGATCAGTGGTATAAGGGTATTGTCCCTAGATGGGATCTTTTTTTCAATTTTACATTGTTGCGTTTGTTAAGTTATTCCATGGATTTCTTGGAAAGATGGCATGAACAATTGAGTCCTCAATCTTCGATAGACTACGAAGATAGACGACCAGAATTCAGAAAAAGTTTATCTGGTTCTACTTTACAAACCATTTATGAGTCAGGCAAGAATACTCTGGAGGAAAAGGAACGATTGGTCGCAGAACATCATATCCAAGATTATAATTTTGTCAATTTTATTGCTTATATTACCTATTCTCCATTGTTTTTAGTGGGCCCAATTATCACGTTCAATGACTACCTCTATCAATCAGAAAATAAACTTCCTTCGCTAACGAAAAAAAACATAACCCTCTATGCCGTCAAAGTATTTTCGAGTTTGCTTTTGATGGAAATTATCCTGCATTACATTTATGTAGGTGCAATAGCAAGGACTAAGGCATGGAGCAAGGATACGCCTTTGCAATTGGCCATGATCGCCTTGTTCAACTTGAACATCATGTATCTAAAACTTTTGATCCCATGGAGGCTCTTTAGATTATGGGCCATGGTCGACGGTATTGATGCTCCCGAAAATATGCTGCGATGTGTGGATAATAATTATAGTACACTAGGGTTCTGGAGGGCTTGGCACACAAGTTTTAACAAGTGGGTAATCCGATACATCTATGTTCCATTTGGCGGGTCCAATAACAAAATATTAACGAGCTTTGCCGTATTTTCATTTGTAGCAATATGGCATGATATACAATTACGATTATTGCTATGGGGATGGTTGACAGTCCTTTTACTATTAGGCGAAACATATATTACTAATTGTTTCAGTAGATATAGGTTCAGAAGCTGGTATAGGTTTGTTTGTGGTATTGGTGCTGCAATAAATATTTGCATGATGATGGTTGTCAACCTGTACGGATTTTGCTTGGGTGGAGAGGGAACAAGGCTTTTGCTGAAGGGTATATTTAACACTTTACATGGTTTGGAGTTTACTATTGCGGGAATAGTAAGCCTATTTATCGCTGTTCAGATAATGTTTGAAATTAGAGAAGAAGAAAAAAGGCACGGTATCAACTTGAAATGTTAATTTAGCTTTCAGAGAATCTATAGGAGCCCGTTCTCTTAATGGAAAATGTAAATGTGTGGAATATTCATTTCTGTCCAAAGTACTATATATGCGTTACAAATAATTTAAATTTAGGTACATTAAAGTAAAATACTAATTGCGAGCGATTTTTTTCTTTAGAGAATAATTCCACCATTTAAACCACAAAAGGGCAGCCGGGAAATGCAACTGTTGAAACTGCTTATTATACTTATATACATCACTGAGTTGTGACTTGACTTTTCAGAACATTCCACAGTTCTCAGCCAGTCGTTCTTTTTCACACATTTTTCAAAATCTCCAAGCTGAAAAAAAAAAAAGGCAGGAGAAGACTAAGAATTCATTAGTCACTGCTTCCAAAACAAAAACAAAAAGAATTAAGCATACCCACTGAAATGTTTTCCAGACTTAAATTCAACAACACCATGAGGTGGTATAGGTTCTATAGTACGTTGGATTCACATTCCGTAAAATTTCAGAGCGGCTCGAAGTTTGTAAAAATAAAGCCAGTGAGTAACTTAAGGAGTAGCTCATCAGCAGACTTCGTGTCCCCACCAAATTCCAAATTACAATCTCTAATTTGGCATAACCCTTTACAAAATGTTTATATAACTAAAAAACCATGGACTCCGTCCACAAGAGAAGCGATGGTTGAATTTATTACACATTTGCACGAGTCATACCCCGAGGTGAACGTTATTGTTCAACCAGATGTTGCAGAAGAAATTTCTCAGGATTTCAAATCTCCCTTAGAGAATGATCCCAACCGACCTCATATACTTTATACTGGCCCTGAACAAGATATTGTAAACAGAACAGACTTATTAGTGACATTGGGAGGCGATGGGACTATTTTACACGGCGTATCAATGTTTGGAAACACACAAGTTCCTCCAGTTTTAGCATTTGCTCTTGGAACACTGGGGTTTCTATTGCCGTTTGATTTCAAGGAGCATAAAAAGGTCTTCCAGGAAGTAATCAGCTCGAGAGCTAAATGTTTGCATAGAACACGGTTAGAATGCCACTTGAAGAAGAAGGATAGCAACTCCTCTATCGTGTCCCATGCTATGAATGACATATTTTTACATAGAGGTAATTCCCCTCACCTCACTAATCTGGACATTTTTATTGATGGCGAGTTTTTGACAAGAACGACAGCAGATGGTGTTGCATTAGCCACTCCAACGGGTTCTACAGCATATTCATTATCGGCGGGTGGATCTATTGTCTCTCCATTGGTGCCTGCTATCTTGATGACACCAATTTGTCCTCGCTCCTTGTCATTCCGACCACTGATTCTGCCTCATTCATCCCACATTAGAATAAAGATAGGTTCCAAATTAAATCAAAAGCCAATCAATAGTGTGGTAAAACTATCTGTTGATGGTATTCCCCAACAAGATTTAGATGTTGGTGATGAAATCCATGTTATAAATGAAGTCGGCACTATATACATAGATGGTACTCAGCTTCCGACGACAAGGAAAACCCAAACTGACTTTAACAATTTGAAAAAACCTAAAAGGTCAGGAATTTATTGCGTGGCTAAGACCGAAAACGACTGGATCAGAGGCATCAATGAACTTCTAGGGTTCAATTCTAGCTTTAGGCTAACCAAAAGGCAGAGTGACAATGATTAGACGTCCCAGAGAGAAGAATTATTATGATTTAAACGATATCTAACAGGTAGAAATTCTTACTTTTTATTTGCATTTTGTCTAGAGAAATCTCAGCTGGAGTGTTCGATATGGAATTTTTTGATATCGTGCCTTTTATTCTATTGCTATTAAGGAAAACTGTGAGATATGGGGATGCCACACTCATCAAGAAGAGATAATTAGATTATGTATATTATAATAATAATAATAATAATAATGATAATAATAATAATAATAACATCCTTACTTCAACCCTTTTCGTGGGGAGGAAATGGAGAGAGACTGTGAAGCGTGTCAACTCCTATAATCAAGAAAAGTAAACAAGCACTCGCCGTTCAGCTGTGTTAAAAGTATGCATATTCATATTTGGTTTATTGATTTTCCTTTTTTGAGATGGGAGCCAACCTGATGTCGGAATATGGTTTGCTTTCATTATGATATGCCAAATTATGAGGTAAATAGCACAAAATCTACGAAATGGTGTGGATGTCTATAATTTCCGAATTAGGAATAAATGTATTAATTAAATTCCCCGTTCCCTTTGGTAGTGTGCATAGTTTTGATGTAATATCCAACAACATGTTTGTGAAAGTACTATCAAAAATCCAATATACTTTCCTATTTAGTCCTTCAATAAAAATTTTATACTCTTTTTTTTATGAACACTTTCCTAATTAGGCCATCAACGACAGTAAAATTCGCCGTAATTAATGGTTTTCTACTGAAAAACAGTGGACAATGTAAAAAGATGCATCTCATTTATCAAACCCATAATATGCAAGTAAGCCTTACCTCGACTATGATGAAGCGCAAGAAAACCAAAAGCAACAACTGGTTTTAGGATAATTTCATATATAAAGGCCTTTCGTGCTTACTGAATATGTTACTGTTCTTACCATCCATCAGCAATTCTCGAATAATACAAAGTAGAATAATACAAACGCTCAATTTTAATACACACAAATAAATTATCCAAAAATGAGATTTTGTTCGGTTTTTACTGCATTTTCATTTGCAGCTTCCTCCGCTTTAGCTGCTCCAGTTAATACCACCACTGAAGACGAAATGGCTCAAATTCCGGCTGAAGCCATCATTGGTTACTTGGATTTAGAAGGCGATTTTGATGTTGCTGTTTTGCCATTTTCCAACAGCACAAATAACGGCTTATTGTTCATAAATACTACTATTGCTAACATTGCTGCTGAAGAAGAAGGGGTGACTTTAAACAAAAGAGAGGCTGATGCTTGGCACTGGTTGCAATTGAAACCTGGTCAACCAATGTACAAGAGAGAAGCCGAAGCTGAAGCCAATGCTGAAGCTTGGCACTGGTTGCAATTAAAACCTGGACAACCAATGTACAAGAGAGAAGCTGAAGCCGAAGCCGAAGCTGAAGCTTGGCACTGGTTGCAATTAAAACCTGGACAACCAATGTACTAGGTCTAATTGATAACAATAGAGTAGGCGTAACAAAATCAACTTTCTCACTACTGTACTTTTAGCTGTACAATATCACGTTACCTTTCATTTCTCCGTAAACGACATGTTTTTCCATGTAATATCCTTTGTTTATTTTTTCGTTCCGTTAATAGCTTGACACATATTTTATATACCTATATACTTATTTCCTTCCATACATCAAAAAACTAAGACATTTTTTAATCTTACTGCCTGCCATATTTCAATTTATTATAAATTCCTATAATTTATCCTATTAGTAGCTAAAAAAAGGGAAGTGAATCGAATTCTAGGATAATTCGACAACTTAAAACACGAAGAGGATAATAACAACAAAAAAAATTCACCTTCCTGATTAAGCTGTCTCTGTACCTGACATTTTCGTTGTCAACCAAGAGAACCATGAGCCGAAGAAGCGACCTAATGCCCCCAGGAGCTTTTCCAAGACACTTTCATAATCTTCAGTATTGGTATCGCCTTCTTTTACAAGTGACTTAGCGCTTTGGTCGACGGGCTTATCCCTTTTTTGTATTTCTTCTTGCTCGGATATATCAGTGTTTTCAGTGTCGGAACCGTTGATCTCATGTTCTGATTCTTGCGAGTCAGTTATGTCTGTATCTTCATTAACTCTTGTGTTATCGTTACCTTCAGAAAGATTGTCTAAACCTTCATCCTTTTTTTTCTCTTCCTGTTGTTGAGAAAAGGTCGGAGAGGGTTCTTTATTCGCTTCTTTTGAATTACCTCCTAGTGGAGCTTCACTCAATGGAGCATGTTCGTGCTTTACTTCTTTTCTGATGGCTTCTTCTGTAGAAGCAGGACCATTTTGTAAATTCGCTGCTTTGGAAGAAGCGAATTTCATGCTGCTTTTTAGAGAAGGAGTTGGCGTCGCAGGACCCTCATAATACAGCTCTGACTCATCTTTATTTGCTTCGTGTGCAGCTTTGTCACTCTCTCTCCTTTCCTCATTTGCGCTTCCGCCATCTTCATTATTGCTTAAGGTGGCAACATTATTTTCGTTGCTATGCTCGTCAATTTCTTTTGGATACTCATCATCGGCAAACCAGTTACCATTCTGATCTATAAATTTAAAATGGACCTTATCTTTATCGTTATGTTTAGTTGTCGAAGATTCATCAAATTCGTATTCCCATTTCCCACTATCAGTATTTATTTTCATGGGTACACCTTCCCAATCGGTAAACTCCCCAGCGATTTTCAAATCTGGAAAGTCCTCCGCAGGATGATCAAAAACAATGGTGACCATTACTTACTAGCTTTGCCTATCTTATTGTTACAACCAAGTATATATGTATGTATGTATGTATGCAAAGAAGTGGATATAGAAGAGGAAAGTAGGGGAGAGAAGGAAAGAACAAGAATATAGAAGTTATTATAAGTAAATAGTGTATTATTTATCTATATGTCCGTCGTATTGGTAGAAGATCACTGTCATAATTTTATCCCATTTTCACATAGTTCCCCTTAAAAGAAACTTTGTTGGTATCTCTAACCCTTTACGCTGTGGGGGTAAAATATTACCGCTTCGGAGATTTCTCTGACAAGGGCGCAGGGAAAAAGCGATGAGTAAAAGCAAGGAAATGCTGGACGATAAAGATGATCTTGATCCAAACAGTGGGAGAATTGTAGTTTGTAGTAGCCAAGTGCTATATTTTTATATTTTTAGAAAGCCTTTTAATATAAACTGCGAATTGCTGCGTATATACAAGGATACACAAACACACACACACATACATACACGCCCTACACATATACGTACATATATACACACATATATATTGTCTAACGTGATTGGTGGGGGACGTTACCGCATCTATCTTTGCCAAAATTTATTTTGAGATCTTTGAAATAGGGGTTTGACTTAATCTTGTCTAAGGCTAAAATAGCATTACTGATGTTAGTATAATTGATGAAACAACAGTTCTTTTCAGGCAGGAAATTAATTTGTTCCACTTCCCCATACTGCTGAAAGATGTGTCTCAAATTGCTTTCAGTGAAGATACGTTCATCTCTTAGGGAATCACTGACGAAATCAATATTACCTACATAAACGTTTCTCGATGCGCCATTACTGACTGCCAAGGCAAGCGCATTAGGTAATGGGCCAGAATGTTTACCCCAGCCGACTTTACAACGTTTTTTCTGGACTGTGAATCCATACAAAGAACTCATTGCATAGAACTGTGCAGCAGCAGTAGGATCAATGAACGTGACAAAACAGACGTACCGATCGTTCAATAGTTTTATACTTTGTAATAAACCCCCACGAACGGCGTTACATATCTCTTCAATTTTAACATCCTTCGGCAAACTGCCCAGGTAAACGGTCCTGTTACCCAAGTTATTAGGACCACCCGCAGATGTAGCAATTGCTGCAGCGGCTGCTGATTGTTGTAACAAGGCATTGGATATGAATTCACGATCAGAGAACTCTATCATATGTTCCATACCAGGTTGCACACCTAGAAATTGAGCTGCGTTATGTTGTTGAGTCTTGGTAATAAATGCACATCTATCCTTTCCATAAAATATTCTTTTATTTTGATAGTATGGATTTCTTATTGGCAGATTTGTAACCACTTTTATAGCATTTAGAATAGATGCAAAGTGAATAAAAGCGATACATTTCTCTCTGATAATTTTTATACAGTCAATTTCGCCGTACTCTTCTAAATCAACCCTCAGTTGCTCTTCAGACAAATGTGATTCTTCGCCTTCAATTGACATGCGACCAATATATACATTTCTTGTGGCACCATCCGTAGAGATTCTAGCAGCCACAATAGGATCAATTCGAGTTGGTTTACCCCAACCAATCTTGATGTCTCTGTCACCGATGTTTAAGCGCTTTAAAATTGCATCCGAATGAAACAATAGTGCAGCACTTTCATCTACAAAGGAGATGAATGCACACATTTTTTCAGGTATAATTTTAACGTCTTCAACGACACCACTTCTTACATGATCCAATAACTCTTTAACACTTAGGTTTGGTGGCACATTACCCAAATAGACAGTTCTACTTGGGGCTGACGTAAAGTTCAAAGGATTGTTGGCTTGTGCATTTACCGGTAAAGGAGCATTTGCGTTTGTTACAGCGGTTGCAGTTGCCATAACAGTGGGAGACATGCCATCAGATAACACGTTTGAATTTTCATCTTCAAAAGGAGAGAATTCATTAGATGATCTTTCATATTCATAAAAATGATGGTTGTTCTGGACGACTTCGTTATCAATTCCGAAATTTTGTTCCTGTGAAAACCGTTGCTGTTGTGAATCGTTTCGCTGCTTCATCTGGAATTGTGTTGGTTGTTGTTGAATTCGTTGATAATCAAAAATCCCACCATTCTCATAAAAGAATGAATCATTAGGCTCGCGCGCGAAATCAGATGGT
The DNA here is from genome assembly GCF_002079055.1 of Saccharomyces paradoxus. Lineage (NCBI taxonomy): Eukaryota > Fungi > Ascomycota > Saccharomycetes > Saccharomycetales > Saccharomycetaceae > Saccharomyces > Saccharomyces paradoxus. The sequence goes on from NC_047502.1 coordinate 182,617, forward strand.
AGAATAGTAAAATTACCATTCATAGGGTAGGCAGCATCGCCAAAATTTTGAGGGCCAGTCATGAAAGTTTCTTGATAAGGACCAGAAGAATTGGACTGTTGATACATTGCAAAGTCATCGGAAGAAGGGAAAGGAGGGACCATGTTATTATTGATATTATTATTACTGTTATTATTGTTATTATTATTATTATTATTATTATTATTATTATTATTGTTATTACTATAAGAAACTACCATCTTTTAATGCAATTGAAGTGATATGTGATGGTAAAGAAAGGGAAATACAACGATAGTTCTTTATTTTTCTTTGGGAAATATCTGAATAGAAACGGCTTCAATGACCAGAATTGAAAAAATAAAATAGTACTAGTGGAGAAAAATATGATATTTATTTTTTTTTTTAAAAAAAAAGAGTGTCCTTGAGAATTGAAGTTGGAAACGGATATTAATTAGACAAAAAGAATGATGAAGAAAGATAAAGTGAAAAAGAAGAAGCTGGAATTGGACAGTTGAACCAATTAAGATGAAGTCTAATTGGTGAAGCAGAATAGGTGAGTCAGAAGACTTTAAAGGAGAAAAATATCAAACAACGGAAGAACGAAGAAAAATAGAAGAATACAATGTTCAAAAGAAATGAAGCGTATGTGTATCTTGAGGAAAGGTACAGAGACAATCGGTTCTAGAAATTCTGAAACGGAAAACGAAACGGAGTAAGGGAGCTTAAGGAGAGAATTCAGTGAGCAATGCGACTCTGTGAAACTGGTGTATAAGACTGGACAACAATGTTCTCGTAGATATAGCGCTGTGCTGTACTAACTTTGGTTTTTTTTCTTTCCACAAAAGACAAAGAAACTGACCAATTTTTTGCTGTGACGAAGGGATGGAGTATGGTTGCGGTTGTGACTGAATCTCTTTGTAGACCTTCGGACATCCACAAGATCCATTTTCTGGTAAAGTTGACTTCAAGATCGCGTTTTTTTCTCTCTTTTCTTTCTCTTCTCATAGCCAAAAACGTAGCACAAGGAAAAGAAAACCGGGTTACCACGTTGGTGCAGTCTCACTGTAAGAATATAAGAATGATTAGATATAAGCTACCACGTAGTTAAAAGTACAACATAATCCACCCTTATTCGGTGTACCATTGAATGACAAACTTTCCTTTTTCAAGCGTTCCTCTTTTGTCTTTGGAATTTGCCAATGAGAGGTGGAATGTCCATAGTGCAAAGGCACCCTAGAAGTGAAGATAAAGAAACAAGCATAAATCACGAACACTACAACCGTCTTGCCGACTGCGACCGGACGGTCTGGTAGAGGTCAGATTTTTTATGTACTATCTAAGCTATTTACCATCTGCATAATAAAACTATGAATTTTTTTTCTCTCATTCAAGCCGAAATTAAAAATTCTGTCTTCGCACGCATTCCAAACAGAAAGGGAATGAATAATGGCACTTTATTGGAGTTGCGATACAGCCTTCATCTGCTCGCATATAATCACTAAGACTCATACCATAATCTCTGAATTTTGCAGCAAACGAAAGGAATTCATAAAATGCTTTTACAAACTCTCCGCCTAACTATGCCAAGGGTGCTTTCGCACATAAAATCATCCCCAGCAACAATAACGAGAGCCTACACAGTTCCCAGCCTCTTAGCGGCTGCTGTTCCACAACCAGCTCTTGTCGCAGTTAACAGATCTTTGGTTTTTAGCAGAGGTTTCAAAGTCAGAACATCCGTGAAAAAGTTCTGCAGTGATTGTTACTTGGTGAGAAGAAAGGGAAGAGTATACATTTATTGCAAGTCAAATAAGAAACATAAACAGCGTCAAGGTTGAAAGACGGAAATATATTTATGTTCTATCTTCGGGTGTTTACGAAATATTCCCTTTTCTCTAAAATCTGTAAATAATACATATCTATAATATTCTTTATGTATATGTCAATATTTTTGTATCATTTTCTCCAAATTGATAAACCGACACCTCCAATCAGTAGCGTTTTCTCAGAATCAGCATCTTCATCATTAGATATGATATCCAATGACCCTGTGTCAGCCACAGTGGTACGCTTCTTATCCGCCAATGAAAGCTTGCCTGCGGTAATTTTCCAAGCGCGTATTACTTGATCAACCGATGTGGTAATGGCTTCTTTACCACCATTAACCAACATACCGGATGTTATTGTCGAAGAAGCAGCTGCAGCGACAAAATCACTTGTCTTTAACATTGCTGTATTTGCGTCATCTAATTTCAGGTTACTCAACGCTAAGCCATTATCATCACCACCAGTCAAAATTGTTGCTGAAGTTTTTGTTGCATCTACAACATAGTCTAAGGATTTGATACCAGACTGATGAACTTGTAACAGTGATACAGGTGCGGGAAGATTTGAAATAGTAGCGTTTAATCCGTTGTCTACCAAATCGCCAGAAGCCGGATCAACGGAAAATGGTACGTACTCCGTTATGTTATAAACCACTAAATACCCATCAGTTGGTGAAACGACAACAAGAAGTTGTTCTTTCAATGCAATAAATACGACGTTGAACAAGCAGCACGTCTTATAACGACCTTGCATAATCAGTTCAAACTTATTTTGATTTTCCTTATAATACCAAACCTTTATTGTTGAATCTGAATAAACAGTAACCAATAGGAAGTCACCAGACTGTGATACAAATTTGACATCAAAATCCATAATTCTTAGATCGGGGTTATTTGTGGATACAGGCAAAGTTTGTCGTATAGTCAGATATGGTCGCTTATTGTACTTATCGTTCAATTCCCACAAGAATAACTCCTCTCTAGCTGAAGAAGATATCATTAGTTTGTGATTGATAAATAGGCAACGTTGTAACCCAGACACATGTTTTCTCTGGGTCCAGAAATTCTGCACTTTCCCTGTCCTACTATTGAAATATCCCAGCTTGATTGTAGTATCTTCAGATGCGGTACAAAAAATATGACCATTCTTGAAATTGTCATTCATTTTGGTGCTAGAAGTCGGACAAATCGAAATGTCTCTAATTTCTCTTCCATGGATACCGTTTTCTAAAGTTTCAGGGACAATCGAGTTGTAAATTTTCCTAAGATGGAACCGGGATGCCTTGATATACATTAATATGTGGCCGTCGGTAATTTTACCGAAATTCCACAGACGATGAGAACCGCCACATACTTCACTAGCTAATTCATAACAGTTGGTTTCATTGTAAACGTAAAATAAGCTAGACTTGAACCCATAAGTAATATATTCACCCTTTGAATTGAAGAAGGCGCCCTCCAAAAAACCTTTCATCATCTTATTAGAATGCAAGACCTTGTAAGAAATTTGGCAGGGGCTCTCTTTTAGATTGTATTTCGTCAATTCAATAAAGACATAATAGCCATCTCTATTCGTTACGGAGAAGACAGCAGAATTGCCTTTACTTTCCACGAATTCAATCGAGGTGGTAGTGTCTCCGGGACTTAATCTTCTAATTATTAAAGGCTCTTCGTTATCATCAAGTAAGTTGTAGATTACTATCGTACTAAAACGTGAGCCGACCAAAATATGATTTTGAAAGAAGGTCAAACATGAGGAAGAAAAATTATCAGGTTTATTGAAGCAGTGTTTGGTTTTGATTTTTAGGTTTTGAAAACTTATTTCTAGACATAAAAACTTTTCGTGGGGGTTTGGAGATTGTAAAGTCAGCAAGAACAAATCATCATTGTATTCGGTCACGAGGCAGTTATTCGTCTTGGAAAGTTCATCTAAATGGAATTCTTCGGTCTGAAGTATGTCAGCCCCATCTTTACTAAATTTGATCAGGAGAATATCGCTCTTATTATTGGAAAAGACAGCGATATTTTGGGTTTGGATCCCATTTGTAATTGGATACGAGATGAATTTTTCATCGGTTAGCAATACTTTCCATTGTTTCGTAACGTCACTGAATTGCAGAATTTTACCAAGTGAAGTGATAGCCACTAAACCAAATGAAAACCATTGAAACCCCTTAATACTTTCATTTTTCTCGAAAACGACGCCACATTGTTCAGCGATATCTTCTAGGCTGAAAGATACTTCTTCGTCACCATGTCTTTTCAGTTGATGAAGATCAATCAGCTTCAATCTACCATCATTCCCGGAGGTCACGGCAATCATTTCGTCCTCTTTCACATCAACGCCCCATATACTCTTGATCAAATGTACTTCATAAACACTAGATATGGATAATTCGGTAATATTTTCCCCTAACTCGGAAATGTTCCATATACGGCACGTACAGTCTTCAGAAACACTTATTAATTTAGAATCATTATCAAAAAACATTAAATTCCAAATTCTTGCCGTATGGCTCCACCCGATAGACAATTGTTTGCCGGTTTGTAGATCCCATAACCTAATTGATCTATCGTCAGAACAACTGGCCACATACTTTCCGTTATTGCTTAAATTAACATAAAAGATAGAACCTTCATGACCCAATAAGTTGTGGATTTTTGTCTCCGAAAACAGGTCCCAAATGATAACGCCGCCCATTACGGTACCAGCGTTAACATATACCTTATGCGGGCCGAAAACTTTAATTATACCGGAATATAGAATAGATCTTTCTCCACCAAGTGATTTCCTCAAAAGTACTTCACAATTTAAATCACAAATCAGTACTTTGTTGTAGCATGTTAACAAATATATTTGTGAATTGTCAAAGCTGAATGTAGCGCCGGTAACCCAATCTGAGTTAATTCTTTCGAAATCCACTAAAGATTCTTTCTTTAAAATGTCTTCAAGTTTCACTATTGTTACTGATCTTGCACCATAGGCCAGAATTTTCCCTTCACTAGAAACGTTTATTCCATGGACTTTATTGTAGTGAAATAGCCTACATTTATTAACCAATGTATCTGAATGATAGTCATAGACATGGATGAAAGGCCCATAACCAGCTAGAACATAATTATTGTAAAATTTAGTACATAGTGCAGGGCCATAATGAGACACGTCCTTCATTTTAATCACTTATTCTTGTTCAATGTGCAAGTTCAATTAGCGAGAACAAAAAGCTAAGCCAAACGATGAGGTCCGCTAGCAAAAAGTTTTTCATGCTCATGTTTTTCTTTTTCTTTTTTCACTAAAATTTTTTTTCAACAGCGTCGTTTTTTGTGAGGCGCCGATCTGTATACTAGGACTGAATCTACCATTTAGACAGCAGTGTGAAAAATAAGCGGTGAAGAATTAGGGCGATAATATACAACTTAGTAAAACATGGATAGATTTAAATGATCTTGAGAAAATTATAACTATTGCTAGCTATGAAAAATGACGAGAAAATATAAAATTTTCCTAATCGATGTACAAATGCGACTACACCCAGTTGTTTTGAACATTGCATTAATCGTTAACACATGTTCGTCACTTAATTTTTTTATGTGGTTAAGTTCATCAACTTCTGCCATCTCTCCATAAACTTGATGATTAAAAGACTTCGGCGGTTATTTTTTTTTGGGCCCATATATAGGGGATTACCCTCTCATTTTGCGGAAATAGAACGGAGCATGTCGCAGACAGGCTTTAGCGTAATCAATTAGTTTTGAAAAATTTCTCCGCTATGGGTAAATTAGGTAAACCGCACAACACAATCAGCTGCATTTTCAGTTTTCAGTTTTCTATTGGTGGCTTTTCATTGCATGATCGAAAAATAGCGTTTTGTTAATTAGTTTTTTTCTTCTTTGTTCTTGTTGGTTTTTGTATATGAATTTTATGTAGTTGCATATTTACGAGGGGTACAAACTTCACATCTGAGACCATCAATACTGTATTTCCTTGGAAGTTTACTTTGCGTAACGTTATTAAAAGGTAATATAAACATATAGAAGGATAGAGAGAAATAATGGATTCGACAACAATGGTGCCTAAGCACTCTGTAATAGGCAATGAAGACACGGAGAAAGCAGATGCCATTGCCACTAGTCAACCGATAGATATTACATCAACATCAGCATCATCATCAACAACAACAACAGCGGTACTTGGAGATGGTGTACAGGAGGGGAGCGTAAAACATGAAGATGTTCCCACAGAAGATGGAGAAGCGGAGGGGGAAGAAGAGGAAGGTGAAACTCGCTGTATCTGTGGAGAGCTCGATACTCCGGATGACTCTGGATTTTTCATTCAGTGTGAGCAATGTAGTTCTTGGCAGCACGGCTATTGTGTAAGCATTACTCAAGACAACGCCCCTGATAAATATTGGTGTGAACAATGCAGACCAGAGCTCCACCAACTCTTCACCACAGACACTGGTGAAGCAAGGTCAATATATAAGCCTGTTCAAGAGAAAAGGAGACAATCAAGAAGGAGGGCACGAAATGCCGCTGCAAGTAAACCTCTTTCCGCCAATGAAGTGGAGAAAAGTCCCAAGAATACTAGCAATACCGATGATAATATCGACGATATCGGTGACGAAGAAGATGAGGTAGAAGATGAAGCTTCAGGTTTAGGCTTAGCGAAAGACGGTAATACAAGGTCAAGTAGAAGAAGGAGGAGGAATTCAGTGGACGATGCCTCTACCGATCAATACTCACTGGATGCTGGAGACAGCGATAAAAAGCTACTGGATAGAAAAAGGGCAACTTTCATGGCAAGAGAAGAAAAACAATATCAAAGAATGCTCGAAAAAGCTCTGAAAGAAAGCAGGAGAACATCGCATCAAGAAGACCCGGAAAGTTACGAAAACAATGGTAATATATTCGAAGGCGATACCGACGACCACAATGGCACAACTAGATTACAGACAGACGTTATGCTAACGGAAGGTAAACCGGACTCGATAACAAATATTGATTTGAAAGATAGCCTACGGCCATCTAAAGAGCAACCAATGGAAAAAACAAAAGATGTAGAAAAAGAAGCTAGCCAAGAAAAGGAATCTTCCATGAGTTCAGTGCAGGATACTGAGAAAACAGATGAACCTATCCCACCCCTAACCTCCATATCTTCTTCCGAAGATGACTCCAGGAAAGCTAGTTCAAGGGGTTCTAAGAGGGTTTCAAAACCAGCAAGAAAGAGCAATAGAACTCGTCGAAGTAATACAAGTTCAGATACCAACCAAGGTAGAAGAACCGCTGATATAGGCGCCGACAAACCAGTAAAGCCTAGATTACCTCCACAGAGGACCTCATTGAACGAAATGAGAAGAAGGGTGTCTGCTATTTTGGAATTCATCTCCAGGACTCAATGGGAATTGAGTGAAGACCAGTCTGATCGAGAAGAATTTGTACGATTCGTTGAAAACCAACACTTCGTAGAAAAAGTCGATACGATTTACAACGGTTATAAGGAAAGTTTATCAATGATGGACGATCTGACTAGAGAATTACTACTATGGGAGAAAAAATACTCAAATAATCCCAGTGCCATTTAATGAAACACAAAATACTGCGATATTTCAAACAAGAGTATAACTGTAATGCGTAGAAACAAACGCATGTGTACATATACATATACATATATGGATATAACTAGGACTAATTTAAAATGTTTTTACGAATATTGTTTGCACTCGCTCGGGTAACCGAAAAGAAAACTAGTTACGTATGATGTAACTCAATTTGGTTGGCACGATGATTAAGAAATCCAAACAGGTAATCGACTTGCACAATCTATCCATTCACGGAGTAGACAGAAATAGGTATTAAAGTGTATCATATCCTTGCTGAGAAACTGCAGATATGGTTCATCGAGGAAGGACTTTGAAATCAGACACTGATATAACGTCTCTTAATGCACCAACAGTATCACACCAGTCAAAGCCTTTTAGGCAGTTTTCGACTAGGTCAAGAGCAAAGAGTAATGCAAGCTTCAAAGGTTTACGCAGAGTTTTAACACATGACGGCACGCTGGATAGTGATTATTTCAATAAACATAGCATTTCTCAGAAATGCAAGAGTTCTGATGCACTTTTCAGAAAGCGGACGATTAGTGGGTTGAATATGACGGCTTTAACAAGAGTGCGGTCCAATCAAGGAAAAAGATCAGCATCTTTTCATAGTCCGGTGCATAATACACTACTCAGTCCAAAGAACAGCAGTCACTCTAATTCCGGAAGCGCTGGTTTCGGCTTAAAACCACGAAGAAGTAAAAGCACACAGTCTGTTCTGAGTCTTCGAGATGCGCAGGAATCTAACAAGAGCGAATCTACTACTGATGAAGAGGTGGAATGTTTTTCAGAAGACAATAATGAAAATGGAAAGGTGAATAATGATAAAATCACAGCCGAGCATATTGTGCCTGTAGAAAAAAAAATTGTGGAGCATGTAATTCAAAATAAACTACAATCCCCAGATCCGATAAATGAACAAGAAGAAGATAAATCTTTTAATGGTGAAAAGGAAAACCATAGAGCTGTATCTCTACCATTACCTCATTTATCCTCCGATATCTATTTTGGAGGATCAGCCCGGTCTATGGAATGTCAGAATAATGGAGAAGCATCGTCAAGCTCAACTGAGACAAAACTGAATGAAAAAAGTATTATCAATGAAGAGGAACAATCAAACTCGACGAAGGAAGCTCACATTGATGCCATATCCAACAATTCTAAAAATCTGAAGGCCTCTTCTATGAAAGCAGGTGATCATACCTCACAAGTGCCATATAATAAAGAAAAAAAAATTCTTGACATTGGTAACACTTTATCTGCACATAAGAGTAATCGAAAACCAAGCAATTCAAATGAACAATTTGATCAGGAAGATCACATTGATGCCCCTAGGAGTAATTCATCAAGAAAAAGCGATTCAAGCTTTATGTCCCTTAGAAGGCAAAGTTCCAAACAACGCAAATTATTAAACGAGGAAGAAGATTTCATTAAGCCTGGCAATATATCTTCCGGTGATGCTAAAGATATTGAAGGACATAGTTTGCTCGAAAATTATGCACCTGATATGATTCTTTCCCAGTCAACTGGAGTTGAACGTAGATTTGAAAATTCATCATCCATTCAAAATTCACTTAGGAATGACATTCGTGAGTCAGGTGAGCATATAAATTCAGGTGATACTTTCGATGAAGTGGATGATGGCAAATTACGTAAGAGCACGAAAAATGTCAGGCGATCTCAACTTGGTCAAAATATACCGAACTCTCAGTCTAGCTTCCCCGCTGCTACTAATGTCAGTAGCAAAGATAATACTGTACCTCAGCATAACTTTTCCACCTCCATATCGAGCTTAACAAATAATCTGAGGAGGGCAGCCCCTGAAAGCTTCCATGGTTCATCAAGAATGAATAGTATCTTTCATAAGAAAGGTAACCAGAATTTACTCCTAAGATCTAACGATGCTAGCAAAAATTCAGCAGTCGCGACGTCGCCATTGTCCAACGAATATTCCACATCCGGTACGAACGTCAGTGGTGATACTAACAGACGATCCAATGGAGGTGCCAAATTTAATAGTTTCGCACAGTTCCTTAAATCAGATGGGATTGATGCAGAATCAAGAACACAAAGAAAATTATGGCTGCAGAGAGAAAATTCTATTATGGATTTAAGTTCACAGAACGACGGCAGTGACTCTATCTTTATGGCAGGAAATATTGATGCGAAAAGGGAATTTGAAAGAATTTCCCATGAATACTCTAATGTGAAAAGATTTTACAACCCATTGGATGAAGCATTGTTGAGGGTAGAGCCTACAATAACGGGGAACGCAAATAACATCAGGAAAAAAAGCCATAACGATGGTCAGTCAATCGCACATTCCAATGATACAACAGATCACAAGGATGAGGAGGATTTGCTCTTTAATAATTACGACAAAAAATTTGATGATCTTTATCCACATCTTGCAAGTGCGAAAATTCAAGCAGTGTTGTCCGGTATATGGAAAAACGAAAGTTACTTATTCAATAAGGATGTTAATCCAATTAACAAGAATAGGACGTCGAGTACAAGCCACAGCATAAGCCACACTGCTTCGCAGAATACACGTAACTTGTTAAGGGGGCCTATGGGTTCCAGCACCACTTTGCATCACCAACGCGTCATCAACTCTCTGCAGCCGACCACGAGGGCAGTGAATCGCAGGATGGAAAATGTGGGCTACATGCATACACAGCCACAACAAAGGTAAAATAACACCTGCCACGAAACATGGTTTAAAAGAACAGTCAATTCATTATCCACAGTCTGTAGGGAACGAATATGCTGGTGACACTTAACGAACATACGCTGTTTAATACAACGTAAAAGGACATCTATATATGGCTTGTACTTCTATACGACCTTACGAGGCGTATTTGTATAACCCGGTTCTACGTATCAAAAGATAAATTATTTGAACAAAAAGAAAGAAAAACGTTGAATGCAACCACCGCAAATTTAGCGATTTCGCTGGATTCCATATCTATTAAAGACCGGGATTACTAAATATACCTTAAACGTTTCTGTTCTTTTAACAAAATTTTTGGTAAGCATTCCTCACGGAGTATAAATTCAATCGGTCAGAATAACTACATTCAAATTAATCTTGTTTTGACAAGTCTCTGACGTTTCATTTACAAGCTTGCCTTTACAAAAACCCTACTTTACTATTTTAGTCCATTTTCCTTTCAAGTTAGATATTGTTTCCCCTTCACTTATATTCTATTTATGAGAAGAAGCCCGTCCAGATCAAATAATAATTTTGCAGTACCGAATTGCTCAACTAATTCAAACTCTAGTCAGCAACAATTAACTACACCTTCAGATGATCTCAACAGTAACGAACCTAATGACCCAGATGATAGTAGGTCTCTACCTACTATCAAGAAATTCAATAATAAACATTCTATAAACAATTACAATAACAATTTAGCATCAGCCGCGAAGAACAACAACAATAAACGAACTAGCAATGATAATTTGCTCATTCCCGGTGAGAATGCCCACAAACAGAAGATATACACTAAGGATGAAAACTTGAAGAGCTTGTACCTAGATATCGATGTTTCTGTCGCCAAAGCCCTAACTTCATCAACAACTGCACCGAAACTGATCAATACCGCAAGAACTTCATCCACCACCACTGCCACCACTTCAAATAATATCCTGACATCGCCCTCTTATCGTGAATCAAATTATTCTTCCCCATCCTCATATTCTTTTTCCTCGTACTACTCATCTGCTACATCTGCTTCTTCGTCAACGTCCTCATTTTTGAAATCAGCTGGGTTGTCATCTAGAGTTAAGTCTCCTTCATCTTCTGTTAAAGTAGGTTCTTTTGGTGTGCCTTCGTCCCCAACATCTGGGTTACCAAATCCCAAAAGTAGCGAGAAGCCTATATTTTTGAGACGGTATTCCCATGATACCTCTTCAAATGAAGGACTTGATATCGACGTTGCCATTGAAAAACTACTACAAGTTGGTGAATCGAGAGAAATTACAAAGACTTCCAAGAAAAAGAGCTTTCCATTCCATTCTTGGGAAATACAACTCATTTGTTACCATGCAAGAGAAATTTTTTTGAATCAGCCTACTCTATTAAGGTTACAAGCGCCTATCAAAATTGTTGGTGATGTTCATGGGCAATTTAATGACCTATTGAGAATTTTGAAGTTATCTGGCGTTCCATCTGATACTAATTATTTGTTCTTGGGTGATTATGTGGACCGTGGCAAGAACTCATTGGAAACGATACTACTGTTATTATGCTACAAGATAAAGTACAGAGATAACTTCTTTATGTTGAGGGGCAACCACGAATCTGCCAACGTCACCAAGATGTACGGGTTCTACGATGAATGCAAAAGGCGATTGAGTTCAAAAGTATGGAAAATGTTTGTTGACGTATTTAACACTCTGCCTTTAGCAGCAATTATTCAAGACAAGATCTTTTGCGTTCATGGAGGTATATCGCCTGATTTGCATGATATGAAACAGATCGAAAAAGTTGCAAGACCAACAGATATTCCTGAAAGCGGATTGGTTACCGATTTGCTGTGGAGTGATCCAGACCCTCAGATTACCGATTGGTCAGAAAATGACCGTGGTGTTTCATACACTTTTTCTAAAAGGAATGTCCTTGATTTTTGTGCTAAGTTTAAATTCGATTTAATACTTAGGGGTCATATGGTCGTGGAAGATGGTTATGAGTTTTTTGCCAGGAAAAAGTTCGTCACAATTTTTTCAGCGCCAAATTATTGTGGAGAATTTCAGAATTGGGGGGCAGTAATGAGTGTTACGACGGGTATGATGTGTAGCTTTGAACTGTTAAAGCCGCGTGCACTGAAAAACAAAAAAAAATTATCCAAAACTAAAGCGTAGACGTTGCTAGGATTAGTTTTGCTTAGAAAGTGCATTCATTTTCAAGCCTCTTATCCTTCATTTTGGAAATTTGTCCTATGTTTAGTATACTTCCATTTTTTTATTTCAATTTAGTTAACATTATTCAGCAGTTATTTTTTTCCCATCTTCATGGTCTCGTTTTATGTCTTTTATCAATATAGTTTTTTATGTTCATAAGTCCTTTGTCGACATTTATTTCCTTTAATATGCGATCATATTATTTCTCTTTATTCATTGCTGAATTGAATGACAATTATAATCTTGAATTTTCAAGTATTCGTATTGTGAACAAGTAAGATCTCGTACCGAATTGAAAAAGAAAAAAAGAAACTCCGATACGGGGAGTCGAACCCCGGTCTCCACGGTGAAAGCGTGATGTGATAGCCGTTACACTATATCGGATTATACCTTAATGAAGGTGTTGTATCTTAAAATGAGATACATCAGAATTACTAGATTTACCCAACCTAGACATAAAACATGTATGAAACTGTTGGAATGAAATTCTAATATCATCTATTTAATATTATATTATAATATGCGGTGCAAGAGGATGGCATAAAGATTGAGAAACAGTCATCCAATCTAATGGAAGCTGAAATGCAAGGATTGATAATGTAATAGGATAATGAATGACAACATATAAAAGGAAAGAAGATAAGGTAATAACACTATGTAGAACTACCGATTCCCTTTTGTGGATTCCTATATCCTCGAGGAGAACTTCTAGTATATTTGTATATCTAATGTTACAGCCTTTAGTAACAATGGAATCCCAACAATGATCCAATCATTCACCTAATTTTCAATGTTAACGCATGACGTGATATGAGTTCGAACAAATAATATATACTTCAGTTTCCAAGACTGGGAAAGTTGAAGGAGAAGGTACATTAGTAAACTTTTGTTTACGCTTTATACTATTGAGATATTGGCAACCTAAGCATCAAAAATATTCCACAACTCTTCCTTTCTTCAAGGTTGAAGACATATGTTAGAGAATTGATTAACTATCAACTTTTTGTTCCTACTATCACAAACCAACATTGCATTGTATTGGTGCACAAGTTAATTACAGAACAGTCAGTGGCTTAACAATTTGATAATATGATTCATGTTTCTTCAATATTACCACTCATTATGTTAAACTATAACATAGATTCGAAATCGGTAGGATACGTGCTGTAATCGAATTTAATGGAAGCTTAAAGGCCGGAGAATGATAATGCAATGGCAAGGTTGAATGGAAACGAATAAAAACAAAGGATGAAAAAATAACTAATAGCCGCAGTGTTGATTTCCTTTTAGAAAAATCTAAAATCCCAAGGAAGACCTCTAGTGTACTCAGTACACTTGATATTATTGTCCTTTTCAAAACGGCTCCACCAAAAAATGTCTGAAGATTTTATCATACTTCGACTTATGACATTTTATTCGTACTATACGTAATAGTATTTCGCTCTTCGATATTATAAGGAGGCGCATGGGATTCGTCAATGCTTATTCTGGCAGGATTTGCATAATGAAATATTGCGACGACCTGCTCCCGCTCATGGGAAAATATGGATAATTTGTCATGCCATTGTTAAGCTTCGCCAGTAAAAATATCTGAGATAATGTCTATTTAAAGTTTCAGTTATTCGCAGTTTTCGCTGCACAGTTTTCTTAAAGAAGATTGATACATATGCTACTCATTTCCTATGTCTAAACTTTTGAGAAAATATCACACCTTCTGTATCCAATAAGTATATTATTAATAGGTCTTCAATTAATGCAGATAGTATAAACAGCCGCTAGCAAGTGCTAGTCAAAGCATTACCCGTTTTTGGCGCTTTTGTGTTTTTTTCAAGAAAAATGTTATGTATGAACCATGGAACATGAGTTCATATGGAGGAAGTGTTACAAATAGCTTGCACAGTCTGGCAGGGAATAATATTGAACAAAAGTTGCATCCATTAATATATCAAAGAGGAAAGGAACAAAAATGTCCTTGGAGGAATTTGACGAAGTTAAATATGATCATTCAACTAAACGTCTAGATACACCATCAAGATACTTGCTGCGCAAGGCCAGAAGGAACCCTAATGGGTTGCAAGAACTGCGTGAGTCGATGAAATCATCCACCATTTACGTAGGAAATCTTTCATTTTATACATCAGAAGAACAAATCTACGAATTATTCAGTAAATGTGGTACGATAAAAAGAATAATTATGGGCTTGGACCGTTTTAAGTTCACGCCATGTGGCTTCTGCTTTATTATATATAGTTGTCCAGATGAAGCATTGAATGCCCTGAAATATTTGTCCGATACGAAGTTAGACGAAAAGACAATCACAATTGATCTGGATCCTGGTTTCGAAGATGGAAGACAGTTTGGTCGCGGTAAAAGTGGTGGTCAAGTCAGCGATGAATTGAGGTTTGATTTTGATGCTTCCAGAGGTGGCTTTGCCATTCCGTTTGCAGAACGTGTTGGTGTACCACATTCCAGATTTGATAACACTAGTTCACAATCAAATACGAATAATTACATTCCTCCTCCCGATGCTATGGGTACTTTCAGACCAGGTTTCGATGAAGAAAGAGAAGATGATAACTACATACCTCAGTAGAATCAATCAATCTTCGTTTGAGAAAGGTTCTACGCACATGTATACGTATATTATTTTAAGAGCTTGCATAATGCTGTTGTGTAAAAATAAAATCACTTGTAACGATGATATACGTAACACGTTCAATGATATGAAAATACTATATATAGTAACGATAAATGTAAATGGTAATAGATATAATTATATGAATATTTAAGTAATGCATCGATGAGTGATCAATTCATATCGGGGTTGGATAGCTTTTTCAATTCTTCCAGCCTATCAATCAGTTTTTTACGCCGTGTAACGGGAGCATGGGCAAATCTCTTCGATAATTCATAATCAGTGGAACAGGTTGATGTAGCATCGTACATAGTATTATTTGTGGCAGATAATGTGTTGTGATATGCTGAAACATTTTGTGCTCGTTCCACTGTGGTATTATTCGCGTTGTCATTAGGAATTGAGTTTACTAGGGTATAATAATCACTGAATATTTTCCGTCTTCTCACATTTATGAACCAATTAGAGAGTTGAATCTTAGTCAGCCCGGTTTTGATTAACAACTCCCTCTTTTCTTGTTGTGTTGGGTAGGGATTGTTTAAATGGTTTAGTAACCAGGTATTCAGGATCTGCACTGTTTCCTTTGGTAGGTTAGACCTCCTGCCAGAATTTTGCTTCCTCCTTGATTTAGATTCTACGAAGTCTGAAATCGGCCTCTTGGATTGTGTCCCCGCATCCTTTTCTTTATTAATTATTTCACAGATTGGAGCGGATTTATAGCAAGGCTTTGTATCATCTGACACCGATTCTGATTTCTTCATACTACCATGTTGAAATTGTGTATTCATAGTACTAGTACTTGTTTTAGCTGTTGCAGTAGTAGTAGTACCAGAATTGAGTACAGGATACGTAATCGGATGCTGAGGGAGTAACACAGGCGCAGAGTAGTTTTGTTCTTCGGTACTGGACCGCAGCTTATCATGTGAGAATTCTGTGTTTGAAAATGCCAACTCGGGCATACTCCGTTTTTCTATGGAGTTAAATAGAACTTGGATAGGGGGTAGACTGACTTGATTGTCAACACTGTTACTGTTCCTGTTTTGTATTTCACAATTATAATTCATATTGGGATGCAACTAAATCTCTAGTTTGTTAGCATAAAAGTGGGGGCTCGGCAAGAAGCGATCAGTAGCACTGGATGGGCGTGATATCGTTTAAGAATAAGGGTAGGATAATTAAGTAAAAAATTGTGTTAATAAATACCTTGAACAATTTATCATAATCTTAACAATCAACAGAAACAGAAGACATTCAGAAACAAGAAAACGCCGGGCGCGACAAGAATAGTCATAAAAAATTTATTATTAATATATACTCCTGTAGGAAAACAAAGGACAAAAAATTAATTACCTGAAGAAAAAACAAATTACAACTTGATGTACATGAATAAATTAAGGTTCAACAAAAGAGCAAAGCTCAGAGACGTAAAATGACAGAATGACCCATTCCAGCAGAATGAAGTCTGAATCCGAAGAAAGAAGTAAATACGCGCGTGAGCGGATAAGGTTTTCTTATCTAGCCAATCACAAAAATCAACAGTAGTAATTCACGTGGGACTTTTTTGTGTCTCATGGAATTGCCCTTTACGTACAGTCTTCGCTCATTATCAGGACGGTTTGACAGAAAACTGAGCGAGATCAAAAATATACCTCTACCGCTCGTGAGTGCCCAGAAAGTCCCGTGAACAACACAACGTCCCGAAAGTGACAGTTTTTCTTTTGTCGCTTTACTTTTTTGAGCCTTAGAGGGCTGTGGCTCCTCTGCGTATGGGTAACAGTAGGGCTCTTTCTTCGGGCAACGCCGACCCTGGGTGCATTTGCCAGTGTGAGGAAGCACGCTGCCCTCCTTGTTTTCAGTGTGGACTAGATCAAGCCCGCTGAAGACTACGAAACACGCACAAAACATTTAGGTACTACATAGGCCAGCAGCAGAAAAGCGGTCGGTATGCTCCTTTTCTCCGTTGCCGTTAACGGTCAAATTATCTAAGACACATAACGGAAAAAGCATATGTAAAATAGTCACGCACATTTGTCCGGCATCTTCTGTAGTTACCTTGCAGGACAGGATAAGGTTTGGAGGCATGGTACTTCATCCATATTTGCTCACTATGAAGTTGCTCACTTTCTCGCGAGTGCATTCCTTCATCAACTTACTAACGCATTGGCTTGGCGCTTAAAGCAGTAATGAAACGTGTTTTTTCAGGGGCCCGCCAATATTGCTATTGTGTCGCTCTCCAACAGGTTGTTTACAGAGTTCTTTTTTGATAGCTCCCT
The DNA here is from genome assembly GCF_002079055.1 of Saccharomyces paradoxus. NCBI lineage: Eukaryota > Fungi > Ascomycota > Saccharomycetes > Saccharomycetales > Saccharomycetaceae > Saccharomyces > Saccharomyces paradoxus. Next base: position 199,850 of record NC_047502.1, read on the forward strand.
CTTTCCCTTCCTCTACCGTTTGAAATGACTAAAAGGCGTTGGCTCGGTTTTCTTTGATGCTGGTGTAATCTCAAGTCATATAAGGTCAAGGTTGCTTTGACGATCTGGCAGTCACGAGTCAAATGTTACGAGTCAAAGGTTACGAGTCAAAATACGAGCCTAAGCATCTCTCTGTGGAAAAAAAAATATGGCCAGCTCTATAAAATAAAACTACTTATAAAATTAGATAGAGGCTGGCTTATATTAAGGAAAGTACTGTGATTTATTTTATTTACCTTCGAGGTCCCCGTCAACAGGCAAAAGAAGTGCTTCTTGCACGTGTTCCTGGCCTTTTCTCTTTCTTTTTGAAACGTAAAAAAACATAGAACGTCTTGGCGCTAATTTTAAACTGCCTTTAAAAACACACGTGGTACACATTTTGATTCCAGGCTGATCGAACTATCCTGCCCTTTCTTCCATAGTAAATAATTTCCCATTTGGCCTTCTCTTGGCACTTCACCTACTAAACAACCTCTTAGGTTATTTAGGGGGTAGAAGTGTGGAGAAAGCAATAAAAAAAGAAAATTGTGGGAATTCTTCTAATATGACTATGTTGACGCTTATGTATATGACTATGACACCTTATTCTATCCTTTTGTCTAGGAAGCTCTGCCGATAAAAAAAATACCCCGCGGAGATGTCTTGACTGGCGAACAAAAATGTCTCGCGCAGGCAAAAACCAACTTCAAATGCACGGACTCCAAATTTAAATTTAACCATATTTAGTCCTCCTATACAAGAAACCTACAAAGCGTAAGAATACATAGTATGCGTACTGTAGGTGCTTGTCTGCATAAATCGATATATAAATTTTTTCCAACTCTTGATTAGAATTCGTTCGTATTTATTCCATGAAGGTTTTTATTTTCAAGAAAATAGCGTGCCGAATTTTGTAAAATTGTGCCCAGTGTGTTAACTTGAGCCTGCACAGAACTCCAGTCCTTAGTTGCAATAGAGTCCCTTATTTCAGGGAAAGTCCATGAACGAAGTGGATCGCCTTTGTCGAGCCGGAGTTTTGGCCCGAAAATAACGTTCTTGTAAAATGCCCTATCCAATAATCCTTCCTCCAAACATTGGGCAACACCAATTTGAGAAAGTAGGTAGTTCCATGACCAGCGGTTAATGGCAATGATGGTGGGCTCTATATATGTGCCGGCTCCATACATAAGATCGGTCCATTCGCTTTTCCATTTTTCGAACTGCAATTTAGTGTTTTTCCATAATGTCGTACCTGAAAAGACTTCCTCAAAGTTTACAGTATTGGAACATTCTTTCTGGAGTTCTTTTAAGGTGCTTGAAAGAAAATCTACGTAATTCGATATACTGAACGGGATGAATGGATCATCAATAAGTTCAAGTGATTTTTCGACAAGATATAACATTACATCAGAAAGTATCTCTCCCTTCTTCTTGTCTCTTAGTATATCTTTGAGGACATCGAATTTGTCTTCTACTGTGTCGATCGGATATTCTCTATTCATAACCCTTGGGGATGAAATGATTGCAACTGGGATCCCTTGCGCTAGATACGGTGTCCAGTCACCAAACTGGTGAACGTTATCCACTTTAACGTTAAATTTACGGCTCGTCGTATTCTTTTGAAAAAGATCTGCTAGTAGCGGATGACATTGTATATCTAAATCGTTACTGTCATCCCATATACCAATCTGACCGACATCAATCATGGCGTATACTTCACTTTTCAATGCCGCTCTTCTCTTTTCCATCAACTCTGTGGCTCCTGCTTCATTAAATTCGGAGCCTCCAAAGGAGATGAAATATATGTTTCTTAAAGGCTTCCAGTCAAATTTGTAAACCATTTCTTGATATAGTTGGATCAGAGATAATAAGATAACAGTACCGAAAGAAGGATACGTAGCGCCATAGCTAACAGAGTTCCTTGGTGCAGCAATAACAATTGCCCTGCCTGCTTGTTCCGATCCTTCAATTTTACCAACTATATCGTGAACCGGGTGGCGTTCCCTAATTGCTGTTTGCACTAGTAGGTCAAGTCGACAATCGTTAAGCGAACCGCTAAATAAATTATTAGAAAACTTCACGCCGGTATCAGATAATGTAGCTAGTATTTTTTCCCCTTGGTTGGTAGATATCGGTATGGATGGAATTTTGGGCAAGTACTTGGCTTCGGAAGCATCGATAGGGTCTCTTATGGATCCTTCCCACTCAGGTGTAAGTGCATCACCAGTACCGTATTGTGGCAACGCAACTGATTTCATTTGTACCACATTTTTGTTGTCTTCATGAGGCTCGGAAATAAAGATAACCGCTTTGGCACCATATTCTTGAGCAGTCAACATTTGCTGGAAAACATAATCTCCATAATGTACTAGTAAAATAAAGTCACCGTCTAAAAGTCCTTGATCTTGCAAAGAAGCCATATCGTCCAACGATGCTTTATTGGCATAAATCACCGCTGTGTTTCTTAAGTGACCATTGTGACTCATTGGGTTAAAATTTTCTTCATTTAATGGAATATCAAACCCCTCTGTATCATCCTTTGGATATACATGTAATGAAGCATTTCCTGGGTAATTCGAATACGCCATGAACTCCTCTTCCCCAGCTAGCCTTATACCATTTTTGTCGAAGGACTCCTTAATATAATGCCGAATGGCAACGTCTCCACTTGTTCCTGACATGTGGGGCATACTGCTGATATATTCTAAATCTCTTTCTATCTTTGAAAGGTCTATCGATTTCCTAGCATATTGTAAAAGGAGGTCGTGGTCAGAGAATGAGCCATTCGAACCTCGAGCTTTTCCATTGGGTAGTCTATCACTCGCAATAATTAAAGCTGCAATGATGGACATCATCACAATATAAAATATTCTCCTCATTACCATAACATTACCTATTTTACTCAAGAACAAATCAAATTTTTCAGAGACCAGGGAAATCATTTGCGCTAGTGGATCCACAACATTCTCCTTGACTGGTATCACCACGTTATTTTCAAAACACATTCTAAACCGTTGGACTTTCTCACTAAAGGCTTCTGGGGCTTGCGGTTCTTCCATCCTCATCTCTTCCACATACAGTGGGGGTTCTGATGGCATTCCCATATTCGGCTCAAGTTCCTGCGCGTTTAGATCATATTGTGAGTTACTAGTTGGTCCTTCAATATTCGGAACGGCAGTGTAGCCCCTAGTATTTACCATCTCCTTTGTATAGGCATATATGAGCTTGCTCTGTTAAGCACAACATACACTAAAAATAACAGCTTGAGAAAATTTCAGGGCCTATGCATAAAATAATCTCATCCTGCTTCGTTTTATGTTTTTCACTGCAGCCCGAGCGCTGTCGAGCAAGAGAATTTCATCAACACGATTAAAAAATAACCGATGACAGTAGCTTTAAAAAAACTTACTCAAATGTACAGGTACTACGAAACTATACCTAGCTAATCGCAATATTATTTATATAAAACAATGGGCTTTAATATAGCGTATGTCTAGTTCAAAACAGGTGTTCCAGACACATCAAAAAATATTTCTTTTGCTGATACTAACCAGTAAAGTTGAGTGTTAAATAATAACAGGATGCTGTGCGACTTTTTTTATCCACAGTTAGGTGGAGTGGAATTCCATATATATCATTTATCGCAAAAGCTAATAGATTTGGGTCATTCTGTCATCATTATAACTCACGCCTACAAAGATCGAGTCGGCGTACGACATCTTACCAATGGTTTGAAAGTCTACCACGTACCATTTTTTGTGATTTTCAGAGAAACTACCTTTCCCACTGTTTTTTCAACATTTCCGATAATAAGAAATATTCTTCTCAGAGAGCAGATCCAAATTGTTCATTCTCATGGCAGTGCTTCCACCTTCGCTCACGAAGGAATTCTTCATGCTAATACTATGGGACTGAGAACTGTGTTCACAGACCATTCACTGTACGGTTTTAATAATTTAACGTCGATTTGGGTGAATAAGTTATTGACATTCACCTTGACAAACATAGACAGAGTTATATGTGTTTCTAATACATGCAAAGAAAATATGATTGTCCGAACAGAATTAAAACCTGATATAATATCTGTAATTCCCAACGCAGTGGTGAGTGAAGATTTCAAGCCAAGAGACCCTACCGATGGCACCAAGAGAAGACAAGGCAGGGAAAAGATAGTGATTGTAGTTATTGGAAGGCTCTTCCCAAACAAAGGGTCCGATTTGCTTACTCGTATAATTCCGAAAGTCTGTTCCTCACATGAAGATGTAGAATTTATAGTTGCGGGCGATGGTCCAAAGTTTATTGATTTTCAGCAAATGATTGAAAGTCACAGACTACAGAAACGTGTGCAACTCCTGGGTTCTGTTCCACACGAGAAAGTCAGTGATGTACTGTGTCAAGGTGACATCTATTTACACGCTAGTTTAACAGAAGCATTTGGTACAATTCTAGTCGAGGCTGCATCTTGCAATTTGCTGATTGTAACGACGCAGGTCGGAGGCATTCCCGAGGTGTTACCCAATGAGATGACTGTTTACGCAGAGCAGACATCGGTTTCTGACCTTGTCCAAGCAACAAATAAAGCTATTAATATAATAAGAAGTAAAACTTTGGACACTTCTTCTTTTCATGATAGTGTGTCTAAAATGTACGACTGGATGGATGTAGCCAAAAGGACAGTTGACATATACACTGATATCTCTTCTACTTCTTCTACAGATGATAAAGATTGGATGAAAATGGTAGCGAATCTTTACAAAAGGGACGGAATCTGGGCGAAACATCTTTATCTGTTATGTGGCATTGTAGAATACATGCTATTTTTTCTTTTAGAGTGGCTATACCCGAGAGATGAAATTGATCTAGCTCCAAAATGGCCCAAGAAAACAATCTCCGACAAGGAAAAGGAAGCAAGAGAAACATGAAGTTTGTACAAGAGGAAAGAATTAGCCTATTCATTTATTTACTATATTTGAATGTTATTGACCTGTTAGAATTCTTTGGTCATTTGTTATAGGTAAAAGTATTCTGTGATTTAATTCGTATATTTTTCCTCTTGCGTTTTAAATACGCGATGTAAGAACGGTCGTTTTCATGCCATAATTCATCTTCTGTCAGAGATCGATCAAGCTTCATATCTAAAATCCGTGATGTACTCATAAAGTTGACCATTTCTATTTCCAGGGTGTTTAAACTGCGGTAGAGGTGTCCTTTAGATGATTGTTTATTTTCCATAGTTGGAAACTCGTCTAGCCAGCTGAAGTCGATCCTCACTTGTTTATGCTCTTTTATTCGTCTTTTTATGGTTTCTTTCAACTCCATAATTTCAGAAACTAAGTTTACCCTATCTACCTTCTCTCTGTCTAAATATATTTTATTCAACTTACTATTATCCTTTATCTGATACAGACTGAGCTCCATATTCTTCAAACGGTTCAGTAGGTTCGCATTTTCTTCTTTTAGCTTATTAAGCATTTCTGATTTGCCACAGTTTTCTTCAATTTTGTTATTTAGCTCTACTTGGAGGGTTTTAACACTCTGTTCGAGAGTTTTCCTCTCCGAATCTCTCCCCATAAAAATTTTTATTTTCGTTTCCAATTCAGTTAGCACATTTTCCTTTTGAAGCAATACCTCTTTGAGACGAATATTCTCTTCATTCAAGTGATCGCTTACTAACGAGTTTAAAAAATTGCTATCCTTATTGTTCGATTCACTCGCTGAACTAATCGATGGTTGTTTTGGTTGTTCAGTAGATATAATTATGTTTTCAAGGAGAACCTCTACTCCTTCAAAAAATGCCTTTAGTTTTTTTAAAGAACAAATACGTTTATATTCTTGTGGAAAAAACAGTGGGCCTGAAAAAAATGTCATCAAGATAGAGGACGAGTTTATATTGCAAGAAGGAGTTAAAAGCAGACTATTGTCTGGTATCGAAACTTGTTTATTTACGATAAATTTATCGATTCTGGCAGCAAATGAAAATGACATCTCGTAAAGGGAACCAATAAAGCACAGCGTATCATCGTCACCCAAATTGCTGCTTGCTCTAAAAAAAGCCAACAGTTTCGGAACAGTTGTTTCAAAAATTGGATAAAGTATTTTTAGTATCAAGGTCACGTCTTTATCCAGATACTTATTCTCATCTAAAAAGTGGCAAATGGAAAAGGCGGTTTCTTGTTTTGAAGAAAATTTTCGTTGCAAGAACTCGCTTAGCCACATCGAAATTGGGGCAATATTTACTTTGAAACATTGTAATGTTTCTTCTAGGTGATCAGAGGCATTTTCCATTGAATGAATATGAAGCGTATAACTAATAGAGCTCAACACCTTTAAAATAGTGTAAATTTGAATATTCTCCAAATTTCCAAAATTTTCACTTTCGATTACTTCGGCCAAATATTGCAATTGAGAGGAAAGAGCCTGTAAATGTGACTGTGTAAATGGCTCATATATTTGATAAAAGTTTTTCAACAATTTATTTTGATATAATTCCTCCTGTAAGGTATTCACTTTTAATTCAAGACTTTGGGATTTGTGAGTTGCCTTTTCTTCAAAAGATTCCAATGTTGCTTTTAATCTTTCATTTTCTTCGATGTACGTATCTGCTAGCTCCTTTTTATTCTCTAACGCAGATTGTAAATTACTTAATTGTAGTCTCAATTCTTGCTCGAGTTGCTCATACGTAATTCTTAAATTTTCTTCCAATTCTTCTTTTACGTGTAGTTCCTCCAACTCACTGTTTAGAGCCTTAATATTACTTGTAAGTAAAATATTATCATTCGTCAATCTATCAACAATATTAGATGATTTACTTTGGGCTTCAATCTGTAGGACAAGGTCGCCGATCGTGTTATTGGTCTGTTGCAATTGCAGACCTAGATCTGATACCTTTTTTGATAATACTGCATTCTCTTCCAACAACTGAGTATTTTCTTCGAGTAGGTCCTCCTGCATTTTCATAGCTTTATCATATGACAACTTTGTTTGTTCGAGCAATCCTTGAAGAAGGCAGTTCCTTTCCTGCAAAGTGTCTTTGTCGAGATCTCGCGCCATTGCATCATTTGGAACATCTAACATCTTATTGAAATTTTCTAAATGAATTTTCATGTTACCATTTTCCATTTTCAATTTTTTGACTAGTTTATCCAAATCTGAAGTTTTAGACAATAGATCAGTTTCACTTATACTCAGGTTTTCAGCGGCAATTTTCAGCTCATGGTTTTCTATTTTTCTTCTATTTAATTCGAACGTCAATGATTCGCATTCTACTTGAAGTTTTTTTATTGTTTCTTGCGCTGTGTTACCATTTGGCGAACTATGCTCATCGCCGGTTGGTTTATAGAATCGCAGCGTATCTCTCCTGCAGAAAAGACCGTAATAGCCACCATTTAAATTAGCTTTCTTCACGTCGATATCAAAGTAACGAGTACCGCTAACGCTTCCATCATTCTTTCCTAAAGGCTTATCCAGTTCAATACCATACCATATGCCTTTTGCAAATTTTGTTTCTCCAATGAACTTCACTCGTCCCTTCATCTCGTTGACTAAAACGATGTCTTGTAAGCTTATATCTCGCATATGAGCCTCAACTTGAACATTTGCATTGTTTCGCATTTGTTTAAAGCTGTACTGCGATCTTAATGGAGATTAAATCTGGAATAGGACTATTAGTTACACAAAAGTGATGTACAGCATAAAAGTGCAGCAGCATATAAGTAACTCTCTATAGCTACATCCACAGTCTAATTGTAGAGGCTAGAGCTAAAAGAAAGTGCCTTTTACAGCTATATATTTACATACCCAAATGACCTTTCGATATGTATGCATTTTTTTTTTGTTTAGCATTGCAAAATACCCGGTTGAAAAGTGATATGAAAAAAACAACATGTTTGACTCAAAGGTACCAACTGCTCTTATAACAGTTAATTAAGGGCTATCTGGTAAGGTAAAGTACCCAGTCAAAAATACTACCAGCAATAAACCTGTAACCTATCATGTCTGGAAGCTATCAACATTTATCAAACGTTGGATCACGTGTTATGAAAAGGTTAGGAAATCGACCCAAAAACTTTCTCCCTCATAGTGAAAAGTTTATCAAGAGGTCTACTCCTGAGTTCATGAAGTCAGATTTGAAGGAAGTAGATGAGAAAACTAGTTTCAAGAGTGAAAGAGAATGGAAGTTCTTACCTGGAGACAGAGTAGTAGTAATGAGCGGGACTTCCAAGGGAAATATAGCTGTAATTAAATCTTTCGATAAAAGAACAAATGCGTTTATATTAGATGAGAATGGGCCTACAAAAACTGTTCCAGTTCCTAAGCAATTCTGGCTTGAAGGCCAAACATCCCACATGATTACAATTCCAATTTCAATTTTGGGAAAGGATTTAAGATTAGTTGCTGATATTGATGATGAAAAAGCCCCAGGAAAGACAAGAACGGTGGCAGTAAGAGATGTTTTCTTCAATGGTTCTTACTATGATGCAGACTACAAAAAGGTAATGCCATACAGATGTGTAAAAGGTCAACCAGACTTGGTCATTCCATGGCCTAAACCAGATTCAATTGATGTGCAAACGGACTTGGCCACTGATCCTGCAATTGCCAGGGAGCAAACATTTTGGGTTGATTCTGTAGTGAGAAGCCCTATTCCGAAAAAGGCAATACCAAGTATTCGCAATCCTCATTCTAAGTATAAAAGGGGTACCTTGACAGCGAAAGATATAGCTAAGCTGGTTGCACCTCAAATGCCTCTAACAGAGGTAAGGAAAAGCTATTTGGCAGAAAAAAAGGAGTTGGCTGAAAGACAAATACCAAAATTAACTGAAGAGGATATGGAAGCTATTGGAGTGAGGGTTTTTGAGTTCTTGGAAAAACAAAAAAGAGAATAAATGACCTAGAGTTTTTATTTTTTCATTTTAGTTTTAGTATGATTTTCTTACTAGTATCTCTCCTTCATTATTCATGTAGTAAATAAAATTATATCCGGCCTGTATATATGAAAGCATAAAGTAAAGTTCAAAGAACATTCAGATATTAGTGTAGACCCTGACTGCCATAAAAAAACTTACATTACAAATTCTTTTTTTAAAAATAAATTATGTGCGTATGTACATTATTCTGAACCAATGAAAAGGTTTGGTATTTTTATTTACAAGAGTAATGACTTGCTCTTTAAGCATCGTCCTTGTATCTCATTGTACTGATGCTAAAATCGTTCCTGCGGCCGCTTTGCCTCACCAGGATATATCCAATCCCAGCGGCCTTTTTTATGTATAATGGCTAGTATTAGAATTGCCGGTAGGTGTAATACACTAGCCATGAACGTTTTCCTTGCATAGATGTTAGCTACACTCAAGCCTTTATTAAACTTAACGTTATCTTTTAATGTTTTCGAGGAATAGTTAATTCTTTGTTGCCAATAAAACTTGAAAGCCCAGAACGTTAACCACGCATTTATAAGTCCGGAATCTATTTGATAATACCAATCTGTGATATTGAAATAAGATAATCCGAAACATAAAGGAAACATTAGTATAGAGTATCTCAACGAGACACGGGCATTTAGCAACGGATTTTTCCATGCAGTCATGACATATCCGGCATTTTTGTATTCATTTCGGATGTTATGACTTAACGTATTGAAGTGTGGGAATTGCCAAGCGAACAGTAAACCAGCAAGGCACCAAGATCCCGGATGGGAAAGGGGACTTGCTGCCGCCCATCCCATTAGAGGAGGAACAGTTCCTACTAGAGCGCCTAGCCATGTATTGATGATATGCTTTCTTTTCATAGACGTATAGGCCCAGCCATATAACGCGATATTTGAGGCGCCAAGAATAGCAACGGTAGGATTAACACCAAAGTACAAGATAGATACTCCCAATGTTCCGATAAGTGCAGCAAATTCGAACGCCTGGGTAGGTGTAACATCACCCCTAACAACGGGCCTCGCCTGAGTTCTCACCATTTGTCTATCAAATTCTGGTTCTCTGCCCATATTTATAGCGTTTGCAGAACCGGAACACAGAGTAGTACCTACTGTTAGACATAACAATTCACTGACTGAGGCTGGGTATGGAGAAAGCGCATACGAACAGATAGCACTTAACATCACTAGGATGGTGAGTCGAGGCTTGGTCAACTGAAGATATGGCATAATTATCTTCTTCTTTAAAGTTTTCAGATCCAGCCCTTCGCTGGTTGCATGAGATGGTCTCTTTGATTTTCTTACCCTTGGGTCCACAAGCTTGACATTGAATGGCAGCTGAGCGCTTGAATCGTTTGAAATGTCACTTTCAGATGAGTTTGAAATGTCATCTGTGCACCTTAGAGTCTTTATGGCAGTCGACCCAACCTTTTTGTTGCAATTAGGAGCTCTATCACCATACCCAAAATTGGGAGTGAATTCTATCGGCGCAGTGTTTATATGTTGTTGTTTCCCGCCATGATTGCGACTAATATAACGAACCCCATTAAATCCGATTTTTATCGAGGTATCATGTAGCTGTGTACTAATTTGTAGATATATATTTCCTTTATTATGAGCAAGAACATTTCTCATCAAAGGAGCACATGTTCGAGGAAAGTAACTCATCTAAAGAGGAAAAAAAGGAACTCGAAAAAAGAAATATTATAGGGCTAAATAAAAAACCCCAACTATAGGAATACTATCCACGCTCGAGTCACGTCTATTGCAGCTATCAAGAATCTTCTTCTTTGACTAATCTCAAATGCGCTGGATCTACGTCAATGGGCTTGCAGGCATGAAAAAGTCATTCCTGTTATTCCCTTTGCACAACGCGCGGGCACGAACAAGCTGCCCCATATAAACAAAGATCGAATCTTTTTTTGGCTTGAGCGATCTTTCGAAATACCTTAAAAAGTAAAATAAAACCACCTCTATTTCCTTAACTTGTAATTATCGATGTATCAAATATAAATACCTATAAATAGCAATAAATGAGTCTTCTAAGAAAAATAGGGCCGGGATATAAAAGTACTAACATATGATTATGTTATGTAGAGTTTCAGTTCTTATCCCAGCCTAATTCTACCGCCTCGTTATAAGTTGGGTAGTCAGTATAGCCTTCCGCGGACATGGTGTAGAAGGTACTTCTGTCATATTTGTTCAATGGCAGGCCTTCTTCCAAACGGCTAACTAAGTCTGGGTTAGAGATGAAGAATCTACCATAGCCTATCAATGTTCTGGGATCCTTTACTTGTTCTCTAACCACTTCTGGATGAAGAGAGTAGTTACCGGCCCGAATGATAGGACCCTTCCAGATAGAGTAGGCAAAATCGTTAGTACCCTCATAATATTCCCCTTCGCCTTCATCTAACAATGGGTTCGTGACACGAGGCTCGACGAGATGGACAAAGGCCAACCGGTTACCAGCTTTTGCCCTTTTCTCTAATTCACCCAAAACATAAGCATATTGGGCGACAATATCTGGTTCAGCACCCCCAGACATACTGTTGAAAGTACCGTATGGCGACAACCTCAAACCCACCCGTTCAGGGCCAATAGCCTCGATAAGAGCATCGACGACCTCCAGTGTAAAGCGGGCCCTGTTTTCAATCGTCCCACCGTATTCGTCGGTCCTCTTATTGGAATGTGGATCCAAGAACTGATTCAACAAATACCCATTCGCGCTATGAATCTCTACGCCATCGGCGCCAGCTGCGATAGAATTCTTAGCAGTATGGATATAATCCTTGACATACTGTTTAATGTCATCTTTGGTCAAGCTGTGCTCGGGATTATTCACCTCATTGGCCTTTTCCTGTAACGTGGCATTTATATGCACTGTGTCAGACGCACAATCATAGCGTAGCCCGTCTCTGGCCAATACGTCTGGGAAGGATGCCCAACCTAGAGACCAAAGTTGTACCCAGGCATACGACCGGCAATCATGGATGGCCCGAAAGATATTTTTCCACTCAGCGACCTGCTCGTCTGACCAAATCCCAGGGACGTTGTCGTAGCCACCAGCTTGAGGGGAGATAAACGTACCTTCCGTGATGATCATGGTACCGGGCCTTTGCGCACGCTGACCATAATACACGGCGGCCCACTCCTTATTTGGAACATTACCGGGATGGGTAGCCCTCATTCTGGTCAATGGAGCCATAACCACACGGTGTGGGAGCAGGGTGTTACCAATCTTAATTGGTTCAAACAGGTTTGTGTCTCTTAGAGAGACGGGCTCGAAATCTTTGACAAATGGCATCTTCTTAGTTTAAATCTAGTTATACTTAAATACAGCTGTTGTATATATATCGTATGTTTTAGTTATCTGGACATAATGGGCAAGACACCTATTATTTTACACTTATTACGTGCTTATATAATTTAAAATTTCTTGCTTACTACTTTGCTATTAGTAATGGTCCTTGTGACTTTATCCTTGTTCTGAACGAGCTATTTCAGGGACAGCAAGCTGCTTACTAAGGAGTCCTTCCGCGAATATTGGGATCGGCAATTTCAGACGGAAGACGGAGCCGGCTAAGTGCCAAGAACATTAAAGCGGAAGGAAAAGAACCTTGAAAGCGGCTAAACAAACCGTAATCAAGAGTAGAAGTTATGGAAGATTGCATCCTCTTTTTAGGTATAACAGCATATCCTGAAAAGACGTAGTACACAATAAAGGAGCAAGACAGATTAAATCATTTGAGATGAAGTGTACCAAGCCTGTATGAATGGCTGGCCAGCAATCGAAGAAGGGGCCATGGGATCAGGCTTGTTATGCTTCCATGGCCCATGATTTGGCGCAAACAATCGTGCGAGCGTCAGGAAATAACTTTTTTATTGCAGTGCTACGAAGAGAACAATAATATGTTACCCTACTTTCTGTGTTTGATTTTTACTTTTTCTACTAATTTTATTTTTCTTCTCTCCCTCAACTGTACCCTTTTTCTAGCGGAAATAAGGCGGTCGTGGTGCCCGCGTTTTTGGTTCTTTAACGACAAGACATCAGTGCCTTCTCCCATTTTTTTGTTGAATCGTATTGTGTTATGCTCGATGTTTCCAGAATGAAATATACATCTGAGAGTTTATATATCAGCTATCATTTTCTTGTGGCAGTAAGGTATAGTAGACGTATTATATAGCCTAAACAGTTTGAGTTACATCGTCAACCGTACACATCGGAAGAATATAGAGAATAGATGTCTTTCATTAAAAACTTGCTATTTGGAGGTGTTAAAACAAGTGAGGATCCAACCGGACTCACAGGTAACGGGAGCTCCAACACAGACAATTCTAGTAAAGCTAATGAACCAGTAGTAGCCGGTAATTTCTTTCCTAGGACGCTTTCCAAATTCAATGGCCATGACGATGAGAAAATATTTATTGCTATTAGGGGCAAAGTGTACGACTGTACAAGGGGAAGGCAGTTTTACGGTCCAAGCGGGCCATACACTAACTTTGCAGGTCACGATGCGTCGCGTGGTCTGGCACTGAACTCCTTTGATCTGGACGTTATCAAAGATTGGGACCAGCCTATCGATCCTTTACATGACCTGACAAAAGAGCAGATCGACGCGCTAGATGAGTGGCAAGAGCATTTTGAGAATAAGTATCCTTGCATTGGTACTTTGATTCCGGAGCCAGGCGTGAACGTATGACGATGGGGTCTTGCGCATTATTTATTAATAGCAAAAACCAGTAAAGAGAAAAAGAAAGGGTGTGGTGATGATAATATACATACACATACACATCTATATTTTCGAAAGATCTTCTATATAACGGTTGTATAGAAATAATTACTTATTTATGGATTAGTACAAGATATACAAAACATGGTGCTGTTCGGAACGTGACGAAAACAATAGTTTAAATTGTATATTCTTGTGATATCGCGTGGCTGAAACAGGGGCAATATCACTAGAATTGTACAAATGCTTCTCTGGGGATGCCATTCACACTACTCTGGAAGCCCTTTACGGCAACTTCATAGTTCCAGTTACTTTGCTCGGCCAACATAAACGTATATTCTGCATTCAATTTCGTTTCCAAATGTAGTTTATTCAGCAGCTCGAGTTGCACGGGATTTAGCCGTGACTGGACATCTGGTGGTAGTTGCAAAGTGGGAGCCATGATCATCGGTCCTTGGGGTGCGCCGGGCATGTTCATCCCCCCTGGTACCACCGAAGATTGTGGTTGTGGTGGTGTCGTTATATTTGGGTTCATGCTTGCGACCTGTGGCAGCACTGAGGATTGTTGCTGTGGAGGCTGTGGTATTGCAATAGATGCGGTTTTCCAAGCACCTGTGGAATACGCTCTCACAGTTAACAGATCAGATGCAATTATGACACTATTATTCATTGGAACGATTACCCAGGTTCTATCAAAGGATTTTTTGGATAATTTATTATTTGATGTGGAATTGTAACCATGGTTGTATCTTCTATTCTTTTGATAGTTATTTTTTCCCGTTTTTTTATTGGGTTCGAGTTCTGGTTTGCCAATCTCTTCAAAAAATCCATGCAGCGTAATAACGAACCCGTTAATTTGAGGATAGCTAATTGTTTCCATGGAGTATTCATTGGGTTGGTCTTGTAAGTGGTGTTTCGTTCTTGGTAAAGTCTTGAATATACTATTGATGGGTTCTTGTCCAATTGATAATCTCTGCTGGATGGATTTTTCACTGGATACTTTAGATATATTACGTGAGGACGACATATAATAACCAAATGCTGGAGTTTGATCCGAGTCTGTCACCGTAGAAGGAGGGATAGTAGAATCCACGGAAACAGAAAACTGGGATTGCGGTGTGTACAAATTTAACAGTTGTTCTCTATTATTATCCCATAGATTTAAAAAGTTTGTTGCAAAGTCAGTAGATGATTGCCCCAACGCATCGTTTTCAAAAAAAAACTGTTGGATCTTCATCGGTAACGAGTAAACACTTTGCAATTTTTGTTCGTCTCTTACAATTACGTTATCTAATACAACTAATTTCGGAAATAATCTTAACATTTCAGTGCGATACAACTTATCTGTAGTTATCGGGTTATTTGTCATCAAAAGCTCTCTCAAGTCCTTGAATTTGTTTTTCCAAATTTCCAACGATCTAAATCTAAAAATTTGATTGTTGGCTAAACAGAGGTTTTTCAAATTGGGAAATGTTTGAGCCAATGTGGAAATTGCAGAGATGTCCTTTAGTTGGTTATCAGCAAGATTCACACTTTCTACTACCAAACTCCTTTCTGTAGAAGCCAGTTTCATCATTGCTGGAAACATCTTAGATTGGGTGGAGATGGAACTAAAGACACCTTTTTGGATTAGTTCGGGATCAGAATGTAAGGCCCCCAAATTCAATAGTTTTGTTTGAGGATCATACCTCTTGAGGAGCACTCCTCTCAAAAATGAAATTGTATCTGAAGTTCCTGCAGAGGCTCCATTGCCGTCTAAGAGTTCAAATTTTAAATTACTGCCAGCGAAACGGACACCGTTCCATTTCATTAATGATTCAGCTTCTGCCTTTGAATTAACATATCCAACAACCAATGGTCCTTCCACATGAGCGTCAAAGATAGCTACTCGAGCATTGCGGCTTATAAAATTAATCAAATCGTTCATGGTTGCATTCTGCCAGTTCCTTATGCTAACCTTTATTCTATTTTGTTGCATCTGCTGTTGAGCCATCATATTGATATTTCCAACATTGTGAAATCCGCTCATTTTCCGCTGCTGAAGGCGATGCAGGCTTTATAATAGTTTATCTTGCTCTTCCTTCTACAGAATAGAAATGTCTTCAACGATCAATTACATTTTTTTTTTACCTACTCAGTTCAGCTCTTACTGAAATTTTCTTCTGGAGAAAAAAAAGGTGGACGGGTAACAATGGTTAAATATAATAGCGACATCTTGAAGGCATATTTATCATTCGAAATCCCGTTAAAAGGAGCAGGTAGGCATGAATTTCTGACTTTTCAACTGGGAGAAAATTCTTTTACAATTGATATTGGTTTAAATTTTCTGTTCTTTAATTCTCCTCTCAACGTTGGTTATACAAGCCTGGTGCGATTTACCATAAAAGAAGGAGGGAATATCGCTAAAAAATGACAGTTTTACATACTTCTTTACCGCTGGTAAGAATGAACTACTCAGCGTTCAACATGGGCATGCATTGTGTACGAACAGTGTCTCTGGCAAGAAGTGGCGGTGCAAAATTTGTGGGACGGGATGCATTAAATGTATTTGATTCAAAAATTCCTGATCCAGTGCGTATTAAAGCATTCAAAAATGCAATATATCAGTTTGCCATGGGTAAAGGGAAGGTTAACTTTTCTCCAATGGAGATTAACCTCATAACTAGTCTAGTTCGTGGATGTAAAGGAGAAGATAAGAAAAATGTGTTAAAACCTCTCCAAACTAAAGTGCTCTTTCTTAACAAATTATTGCTAACGCAACAGCTAACAGACAAAGACATATTAGAAGGAATGAACTTGGCAGCGGGACCCGTCAATGTCACCATCCCTCGAGACATAACGCCGCAGGAAGAAAAGGACAAAGTTGAACTAAAACGTCAAAAAGCAGAGAATATGGATCTTCATCCGAGCAGGAAGGTGCATATTGAGGAACTTTTACACTCTTTGGACTTAGATACGAGTAATCACGAGGACGTTTATAAGAAAATATCACTTTACATACAGAAAAACGAGGAAAGTAAGACTTCAGTGGGCGCCTCGAAACAAAACCACGTAGATATCGATATAAAATCCTTAAAACGATATCTACAAAACATCGAGAAGAAGGCACATCAGAAAAATGCTATCAATAAACAAAAGAGAAGTCAAGCTCGCACATATGAATGGAACACTGAATCTTTCTCTGAAACAATACCATTGTCAGCTGGGAATATCTTGTTCAAAAGGAAACCCAATCACTCATGGAAGCGTTTTCAAAATGGAATAAGCATATTCTTAAATACAAAGAGGGGAAAAAAAAAAGCTGAAAATAGTAACAGAGTCCTCCAAGGGAACAATATATTATTACACTCATTAGAAAACAATAAAGATGTGACTTTGTCCAATAACATTGACCATAGTGTCTTTAACATCAATTTCACAGACTTATTTGGCGTCATTAATGCATCTGGGTACCCACCAGATAGAATTTTGAACGAGATCAATGACATCGAGTTAAAAGGTTGGAAATGCGTAGGGAATTTATACGATAATAACAAAATAGTGGTTTTTCAAAGTAGCTATCCATTCTTAGAGGATGGGGAGGCCTCTGAAAAGTCTTTCACTAATCTAAAAACATTTCTTATTTCACTCACAGCATTACTGGCCTCTTTTTTTGCATTCTATAGATACCGCCTCTCTCAACGTGAAGAATCAAAAGGATGATCATTCGCCTTGTACATAACAATGCTATACATAGAAACAATTAACTATCCATCATTTTGTAAAATATTTCCCTGCTTAGTTTACCAATCATTTAGAGATATTAACGCCTCCTCTATCTGAACAGCTTGGTTACCTTTCAAGTATCTTTCTGCTTTGACACGAGAGTAAAATATCGGGCAGTCATAGGAATTGCATCTGCTAGCTATATGATCGCTTTCGATTCCCGCATCGGAAGTGTAACGATAACTGCATGTCCTGCACACGGTCTTCAATGTTTCGTATTCGTTTTGTTTCTTTAATTTCTTTATGAGGAACGATGATGATGTGGTGCTTCTTTTCTCTAAACAATCACCACATAACTGATTTGAACGTATTTTGGTAAATTCTTCTCCACAATTACAACATGTTACAGAAGTTCCTACCCTTACTATGTTTTCTCCTTTTGTACTAGTTGTGTTGGCCTTCTTAGATTTTACTATCTCCTGGGCCCAGGTAGTAACATTTATACCAATCAAATTGAACAATCTATTAAGCGGAGGTATCAAAGTTTTGTTTATATAGTACTCCGAGTCCAGCTCTAAATTCTCGTTTTCTAAAAACTCTTCCGGTGATACGCATCTTTCCCTCAGTAGCTGTCCTTGCTTACCCTTAACAACGAGATAAGGTATGCGCTCCTTGTATTGAGGTTCTGCTCTATGGTCTTCATTTATTCTCCTTTTTACAACCACGGCACCTGCAGGGGCCGTCTTTTCGTTTTTATACGCTCCTAACTTAACTTCTTTTGCGAAGCAAAAATCTTGGGCAGATACCTTGCCTACTTGAATTTTGGAAAATTCACCTTGTAGATACTTTTTTATTTTTGAAAGGTCTTTCGTCTGAAAAAGTAATCTTATACAATTTTCGACAATCTTCTGCTGGGCTGGGATACCATCTCTTCTAACAGTTTCAATACCCTTAGCATCAAAAATAGGAAGGGCTTGGGCAGGACTCTGATAGGAAAATCCTACGTACCTTTTTTTGCTAACTAATATGGAGGGGTGGTATATTTTTTCGAACTTCAAAAATATTGGTTTTGGGTTATTTTGAGTCACTCTTTCTGCCATAGCATGTCCTATAGAAAAAGCTTCATTAGCAGTCTTTCCAGGTAAATACACAAATAAACTATCTGTGTCGCCGTAGACAACTTTAGCGTTCCAAGTGTCGTCTTTCTCAATAATATCTATTGCTTTCTCCAAAGTTTCTCTGCCTGTTTGTACAATGCTATCAGCTAAATCAGAGCACGGCATTCGTCCAGAGAACGAGGCTGATGTATAACCGTAAGTGACGTTCGCCAATAATTTAAGTGCTAGTTGTTTGTTGTTCAAAAGTCTTTTTAGGGTGGTGTTATCATCACCTATTTCGTTCATTGTTTTCTTTATCATTACTCTAACATCAAGAATGTCCGTTAGCATTTTGGATAACGTCGATTTTCTAACAGAGGTCTTCGCATAAACGATACCATTCGGCGCAATAGTTACATCATTTTTTAGCAATGTCAGAATATTTCTTGGTAACGAAAACTTAGCTACTCCAAGTTCATTGTCCGTTAAGCTTATTTCTCTTACTCGTCCTATCATCGTCGAATAGCAATAGTTATATCCAATCATAATTGACGGGTATAATGATTGGAAATCCAGAACAACTAAGGGACTTTTGTAAAAAGTAGATTCTGGCTCCATGACCAAAGGTACACATTCAAGTGCTTTCTGTTTGCGAACATCTTTCTTTCCTGGAGAGAGAAGGATAAAACTTTCGGACTTGCATATTCGGATTAAAAAAGACTCAACTTTAAATTGTGATCCTCTGTAATATACAGAATGAAAATCTATGCCAATCAATCTTGCCTGTTCAATATTTCGAGCAATGTAATCTTGCTTTCTTAATAGTTGTATATTTATCTGAGCTCTTGATAACCAATAACATATAACGGTCTTTAATTCGGTTATGTTGTTTTTAGCATTCCACATGTTAGTTAGTGATTTAAACGAAAAATGAGGTAATCTTTTATGGAGGAGATTGAATGCAGCACTTTCAAAAGTATATTGCGTTAAATTTACGTCAGACCTTAATGCTCTCCATATATTGATCATATGTCTTCCTGTAATCATAATTCCAGAAGAATGGGCATATCCCCAGGCATCCGATGACTTCGTCGTGAATTGGCATTTAACTCGGGCAAGTTCCTTGACAATGTCAAATTGATATATTTTTTGACACCTTTCAATTATGTAACCCCAAGAAAAACTGTGTATCTCAAAACCGGAAAGAATATCGGGATCAAGAAACAATACTAAATCTGTGAGCGCTTCAAACATATCAAATTCACTTTCATAGAACATGACGGGAATGTCCTTAATGCAGTACTGAATTTTTGTGGCGAAAGTACTATCCTCGGAACCTTTGTGAACGATCATAATCCCTTCGTAAGCAATGTCCAAATCCAGAGGAAAGGTTTCTTCCTCAACACACCATATAATCATGGAAACTTCATCTATCGCGGGGTCTGGAATTTTATAGCCTCTGGTGTTTGAATGGATCTCAAGTGTCAAATGAGTAAGAGAGTCGTGAACTCCATTTTTTTTTCTTTTTTGTTCTACGGACGCATCACTAGCAAATTTGTATAAAAACTTACTGTGACGTGTGTGCATACTTATCTGGGACTCAGTATTTTTCCTTCCTATGGAGGGTTCTTCTTCGTACCATTTTCGTACAGTATCATATCTAGGCGGTTTTAACACATATTTCCAGGAGGAAAACATATCAAAATGTGGCTTGTTATAAACTGATATGATCTCTTCCCCAAATTGGACCGGTAATCTTTTGGATACATGTGTCGAACTTATTTCAAACCTTTTACCTGCATACGCATAAGGTTTAGTTTCTAAATCAACCGGATTTGAAAAGAAAGGGTCTTTATACTCCATTTTTGGGAATCCCTCGGCTTCCAACTTATCAAGAATATCTCCATAACCAAAGGGAGGCACTTCATAAACAAAAGCTCTTTCCCCATAGCGTAATCCCCCAGTAATAGCTTTTTTTCTCTTCCTGGATAATAAGGGTGCTTTGTCAGTGGAAGCAGATAATCTGAATTTTCGTTTCTCTGCCATATTTTGTGTTAAAGTACAGTCCATTGAAAAATTTATCGTGTTGTGAGGTTTCGTTTGATGATCTAAAAATATAACAGTGTGTTTTGGAGACTCAAGGCCTTCCGGTAAACATGAATAAGACTGGGGCTTTACATTTGTTTCTTGTACGCCTTCTTGCTCATTTTCAATACTCCACATCTCGTATTCTGTGAATGAGGCATCAATTTGCTCCTCCCTTTTTTGGTTTTGTATATTAGTACTGTTTATTTCCGTCTGTGGAAGACTTGGCCACAGTCGTGGCAGTGCTTCGTAAGGCGTTTTGATAGCTGAGAACCTTTGGTTCTTATCTATGAAGTTTTCAAAATTTGGTATTTGGCCATCAAAAGTACTCGTTTTATCTTGAGCTTTTTCATAAAACGCTTCGAATTCTTCAGAAGATTGCCATCTGTGACCATCCACGTGGCGCTTCGTCTCTGACGGCACTTCATATTCTTTCAATGACAATGCTTTTCGTTGCATGGCAAGTTCATTTATCATGTCTTTAGTGGAAGATACATATGGTTTGACAAGTATGTCAGAGGTATCTCCCAGTTTCTCCAGGAAGTCGTGATGTAAATCTCTATGCTGTAACTTATCTCTATTTTTGATGAATTGCGGTAGTATATCTATCTCAATCAATCCATTTCCAACTCGTGGAAAATCCCTTCTATTGAGTACGTTATACTGTAAGTCACAATATCGATCTAGCAACAACTGAAGTTCATCATTTAATGCCATCTTATCCATTTCGAGCATACTATTTAAAACAGGTGAGCGAAAATAACACTTATCGACATTTATCCATGAACATCCAAATAAATTGAAATCGGCGGTCCACTGTAGTAAGTAAGGGATATGTGATTCATATATGTCGAATCTCTTTCCAAAAATCTTGCCGTCTCTAATCAACTCGGAAACCCTGTTTAGACAGGAAGGGTTGAGCAAAGAAATTTTATAAAACAGCATCCAACCAACGTGGTAACCATAAAATGGTATGCCCTTTATAACAGAGACATCTGCGACAAAATTGAGATTTCCAAGTCTGTCGCTATGTGAATCTTGTTTATCATACTTTTCCCTTTTAAAGGATGCTCTGATTTTTCCTTCCAGCAATTTATGCACTTGAGCACACCTTTGGTGCCTCAATGTACTTGCGTCAGATATTTGACCATCATACTTGATGAACATATATGGCAGAATACCATGGACGTGGCACAATACTTGATGACCTGTAGATAAAGCACCAAACACCCTGATAGTCGGGACCTGTGAAAACTGGTTTAAGGGCAGGCTTTCACCGTGTGATGGGTCCAATAAGGTGGGTTTCGACATATAGTAGTCCTGATTATTTAGCTGGATTCTAAAATACTCTGAATCTGATTTGGAGGAGGAACTAACCACATCGCTCCGTGTTGTATCGTTCCATTCCCCCGACATTTCTAAACATTTTATTTCGCTATAACCTAAAGTGTACTATTGGTTCAACTACTTACTCTTGTTATGTGCATCTATTATAAAATGTGACTTTTTTTCCCATGCTCTCTATTGTAGACGCGTTCATCAAAAAATGATCAGCGGTGATAATAAAGGGGTGTTAATGAATACTTGACAAGAAGAAGCAGAGTTATACTGTTGTGCATCTTATGCATGAATTTCATGATCATGAATAGTAGGAATACAGTTATTTATATCAAAGTTAAGGGGAAGAGGCCACAAGGATTCTTGGATCCTCCCAAGTTTGAGTGGGATGGTGCAAAGGAGCGGCAGCTCTGGGCAATGGTATCAAATTTGAATTATTCGCAAGATCAAATAGATTGGCAGAATTTATCCAAAATTCTTGAAACACCAGAATTTTTCCTCAAAAAGAGAACATATAAATTGTTTGCCAAACATTTAGAGCTTTTACAACTACAGTTAGAGAAGAAAAGAGACCTTGAGAAGTATTCAAATGTTCAAGTAAATGAAGGAATGCCTGATATATTACATAAGTATATCCCCACTTTACAGAATGATAATCTATTAAACGTACCCGCAACACCACTAGCCACGGAAAGACAGGATTCCGAAGAAGTTGAGACAGAAGTAACAAATGAGGTGTTACAACATTTGCAAACATCTAAAATATTGAATATTCACAAGGCAAAATCAGATAATGAAAAGAAATTCGATGATAGCTCGGCTAAGGATGGTGTTAATAAGGAACTCGGATGCAATAGTTCAGATGACGACTTATCTTCGAGTCTAAGTGTTAGTAAATCTGCGTTGGAAGAAGCGCTAATGGACAGACTGCAATTCTGACTTACATCTTTCACAAGCACAATCAAAAAACCAGCTGTCGGCTAAAAATTCCCGGCGTTTTACTGTTTGTAGGTCCAGTACCCCGGAATAATCGATACAAATTTGTTCATCTTTTTTTATGTCCGTATTCACACTGAACAGCATTGAATTGCCTTTACAATATTTCGTCACATTGGGTTTACAAGAGTGATTGAAATAGGAAGCTTCTGGAAATACCCAATATCCGAAATACTCTCTGCTTTCAGAGGCTTCGCCCTCTTGCCATAGACCAAATGCATTCCCATATTCAGTACCTAATATGTGTCTCAACAGCGGTGTGGAGAGCATTTTACGCAAATGTGAAGGTAATAAAATATAGAGTGTTTGGAATACTAATTTTTGAAAGTGCAATAAGACAGGAAACTTGGATATTTTGCTAAGCTCGTTAGATTGTAACATATTGAAAGCTCGGTATGTTATGCACTGAGGATCCATATATTTCAGATTAAACAAACTTTCGCACACGAACCTGATGCAGCAATATTCATCTTCACAAATGGGCGGTAATCGGTTTACTCTCTTGGTCGGTTTCATATTATCGATACGCGGTATCCAGTTATTTTCAATCTCATTCCATGCAGACTGTATGATTTTTTCCGAAATTAAGATAGAGTTTAATTTCTCCTCTTCCTCGGAGGTAGTATTATATCTTTTCAACATGCTTGGAAAATGGTGCAATAATATCTCGTAACATTCAATTAGTTCAATAATATTTGGTATTTGAAGATAAGAAGTCCTGCAATGTTCTGAACAGAACCATAGCCCAGCGCCTAGAAATTTTTTGGGGTTAATTTGGCAGTGCGCATCACAAACCAAATTTTTCACACAATCGTAATTTAGTTTGTACTTCATGGTTTTCGCATTAGCGTACGCGAAACAATTGTGACAAACTTCCTTTCTGAACTCGTAGGAAATAGATGTGCCTGTAAAATTACTAACTTGCAAGATTGTTGTCCCTTTAGGAATATTACCGTTACTGAAGCAAGCCCTACCGCCCCATTTAGTTTGCCTAACCTGGAAAAATGGGGAAATTTCATGTACGTCTCCATCAATAGTCATTTTTGAATTTTAGGTTGTTTTGTTTTTGCATATATAAATAGTATATATTGGTATAAATATAGGCTACAATTATAGCATCAGAGATACATATAACAATAATGCAACAGTGGAGCAATATTGTATCGCACGTTTCTTTTTTGAATTTTTTTTTAAATTTTTCCAGTTTTTGGCAACGTGATGGATGAGGTAATCTTCTATTTTGCATATCCGCGCAATTTAAGGCGCAGGCGAGAACCCTTGATCCAGGACTAAGGTTCTCTTTGCTTCAACTCCGCAATAGGTACCATAGAAGGTCTTCCGTGGGCGCACTGGAATGGATTATGGCATCGTGAGAGCTTGCTGATCAAAATTATGCACTCTTGCCGAGTTAATTCATCTCCAAACATAACGGCCGATCTGCATGCTTTACTGTTAAGGATTTCATGAAAAACAGTCGGAACACAGCTCGAGTACTTCCACCAATATAATTTATCAATCGAAGTTCGGTTTTTCAAATGGGGCAGATCCATTGGAAGTTTTTTGAAATCTTTCAGGTCATGTGCATGCTGCATTAAGACCATTCTTAAGTAGTCTTTATCTCCATTATACTTAGAAGCTAATATCTCGGGCAATGTTTTAATTTTCAAAATTGATGTTTCTAATGTGCCTTCAATTGCTTCATAACAGATTCCCCACTTTTTAAATTCACGCTGATAATGCTTAAGTAAGTCAGCCTCAGTACGATCAACTTCAAAGCAACAATCAGTCAAGTCCTGTGCAACAAAGGTTCCAGTTATAATTTCCGTCAATAGATTATGAAATAAGTCTTCCAGGCGTATTCTTTCATCGCAAGCATGTTGGTCAACTAGAACCAATACTGGGGATTTATGAATAGACTGGTCTGGACAACGTATGAGAACAAATTTTTTGTCTACTTGATTGATCACTTCATATTTTGCCAGGACAGATTTGGATATGGAAAAATTCGTTATTGTTTTTCCTATACTGTCATAATCTTGCATAACATCAATATTGTAGGGACTGGAAGAGAGTTTGTTCCGCAAGCTTGATTTCTGACCGTCAAGTCTTATATTCTTGATTCTTTCATAGTTTATTGTATTCTTGTTTATGTTACATTTATTGACAAAAGAGTTTCCTATGTATGGATTGATGCGTGCAATTTTCATTTTTGAGCTCAACACTCGATCGCATTTACTGATTTGGTTTTGGCTGTCAGGCAATGTTGCCGTTTTCTGTGAACAATTAATTATTTCCAAAGATGAATCCGGTTTATCAGGTGATAAGTAGCCCTGAAATGTCAAAAAGGAGCGAACAGTCTTCACAATCAGTGGTTCAATAGTGAGAATATGAGAAGGTTTTATGATTCTCTTGGATGGATCCTGTAGCAGATCGTCGATAGTTTGGGGACACCGAACATCGAGGATGAAGAGAGGGTGTGATCGGTAAGGTTTTCCCACACTTCTAGTTTTAAGTGAACTCATATTGTTATTCCCGAAATCTTGTGCTTGGAATAAAGAATCGACGTATCCATGAAACATGCTGTCTGTATAACGTCTACCATTGATATATATGAATTGCATGTCCTTCAATCGAACAGGTATCTTAGATATGATACCTTCAATTTTGTATTCATTAAACTTCAAGGAAACTTTCTTGAGCATATCCGGTGGTATTATTGCCCCAAACACATTTCTCAATACTTGAGACATCTTCTGGTGCTTTGTTAACCCCTCAGTTATATTCTTTGAACGGAAAAGAACTTCCGTATGGCCTTTGGATTTGTCTGTACACTGTACGTTGAGTGAAACCATCGGATGCATTACAAGTATCTGCAGCATATCTTCCTTCAATGCGTTAAAACTCTTGAACGGGGGTTCTTCCTTTAGAATTCTGCGCCGAACAGGTAAATTATACAACATATCCTCAACGATAACGGCAGTGCCAGATTCTGTCCGGCTCCAAGGACGAATTTTCCAAATAGGATCTATAGGGAGCTCAGTATTCTCACTCAGCATGACGCTTTTAGATGGAAATTTTCTTAGCCATGTAGAGTTGTAATCCTTTTTTTTGGAGCAAATAAACAATTTCGAGACGTTAGAAATGTTATATAAGGCGTCCCCTCTGTATCCGTAGGTGTTCATTGTTACTAAATCACTCATTTTTCGTATTTTGGAAGTACAATTTTGAGTGGCCAATATATTTAGTTCATTTCGAGTCATGCCAGTACCATCATCGTAAACTGCAAAGCTCAAATTAGGAAGGTCGACCACGACATCGATGGTAGTAGCGTGTGCATCTACAGAATTTTGAACTATTTCTCTAACCGCTGATGCCAGCGAGACTGAGGATACCTGGGATTTCAGCTTTTCCGAAACATTTGAATCTAATTTCTTAATATGCTGGCCCATTTTTCTATTTGCGTTGGTCAGTTTACGTTCATTCTTCCTTAAAACCCCTTGTTTATCTAACTATGGAGTTTGTAATCATCATTTCGAAGTTTATTGCAAACAATCTTGAACTTTTTTCTGCCCTTCTCATGGCGCTCGCAAATATAATATACAAGCAAAATTCGTACTTATTGATGATTTAGGGAAGCTGCAATTAGTCTTAAAAGTCATAATAGAAATATATATATATCGAGTTACATTTGCTCTCATTTGTATGTATTTTTACGAAGTGATATGAAGTTTTTCTTTAGTCTATTTATTGAATGGTAAATCAGAAAGTACTAGTAATCGCATATAGGATGACCAAGTGGAGGTTCGGTCAAAGTGGCTTGTTTTCTTTTGATTCAGCATTACAATTTTTAAATGTTGGTACCATTGTTAGCAGTGCCTGTAACATTACTGGCATCGGCAGTTACAGTAATATATTTAACAACTGGCTCCGCCGTAGTAGTAACTAGTTGGGTAACTGCAGCAGAGGTAACTGTAACATATACAGTGGACGCACTACAGTAATCTTCATCAGCAGATGTGATTTTAACCGCTTGCGATTGATGTTCAGCAGAAACTAACTTTTCTAGGGCATCGATGTTGGAGGCGGCGTTCCCAGCTGTAGACGTCGTCATTGCATCACTAGCCTGGGAATTGTATACAGTAACCAACAAGGTTGAAGTCAAAGTAGAAGTGTATGTGCTGCCCGACTCAGTTATCGTAGAAGCAATTTCTGTGACGCTCGTGGAAACCTGTTCAGCCTTCTCATTGAGGGATTCCGCAGAGAGAGTGATTATATAAGTAGAGGTTAGAGTAGATGTGTAGGTGGTGTCTGTGTCCGAATAGGTAGTGGTGTATTCATTTGTGGATGTAGTCAAAGTAGCGGGGCTAGTAGTAGGTGTACTAGTAATAGTAGCTGGTTGAGAGGGAGTGAACCAGTAGGTAGAGTACAGAGTAGATGTTACGTAGAAGGTAGTTGTTTCATCACTGTACGTTAATGTGGTCTCTTGAGGTGAAATAGAGTATGTTGGAGATAATGTCTTAGTGTATGGTGTATAGCTCGTAGTTTCATTGACATATAGAGCAGAAGCAAAATTGGAAGTTACCAGTAGTAAACTACAAAATATTTTGAAAATCATTATAATATATATGCTTATTTGTCGTTGATGTTACACAGTTAAAGTACAAGAAAGAGACTAAATGGCCATAACGGATCTTCGTAATCCAATTTCTTACGTCTTTTAAATATACTTTTCTCCTCACATATAGATTGATTCAACGTTTACCTCTTCTAAGCCATCTCAAATTCTTGGGTCTTTCTCTGTTTGCGGCTATTTGAAACACGAAATTATTTCAGAACACGAAATGCCAATATTAGCGTCGCGAATTGATTATCCAATGCGGCGGGAAAATAAGAAAAACGAAAATAGAATAGGAAAAACTGACGCAGTTATAGTGTCAAATCAGAGCGGCAGTTTCATTCTTGTAGCTGAGAATGCTTTCACAACAATAACACACGGATTGTGTTTTCAAGAGCCTAGGCTTGCGGAAATTTAGATCAAAATGTTTGTTCCTTCTAAAAAAATCAATTAAACAAGGAAAGGAATAAACAGTAAAAGCAGGCTTTCCATATCTTTGAAACACTATATTATGCTACCATAGCTGGAAATGTTGTTGTCCTTATTAGGGGCTTCAGCCGAGGCTTCCGATAAATCAGGAATTTCGTTATTGAGGAATGTGTTTGTTTCAAAATTTTCTGCATTGGTTAGCGTTAGGCTCTCAGAATGTAACCTGATGACATTGTCGACACAAAAGTACTGGAAGCAATTCAGTAAGATTGGGAAGACAAACATGACTAGGAAAACTTGGAAGTTTGGCCATGAATCTGACCAGCCAAGGATAAGATCGGCAAACCAATATGCCCACTCTTCTAAGTAATTTAGTACTAAAAACACGCAGATTTTCATCACGCCTAGCCCAACGATGAATATAAGCAGCTGTTTCACGAAGGCAGAGAATAAGGGTTTTCTAGAACGACTCCTAACGGTCCTGGATGGAAAATAATTACCACTTTCAATATTCTGGAAGTGCAAAAACTTTAGCACTTTTTCAATTATGTATAAGCACAACCAAAGAATTGGAATCCCAACAGTGGTATCCAGAAGTAAATTGAGGAAATACCAATCGCATTGGTCTTCATCGTCATCACCATTTGCAGTGGTTGGGAAGAGTAATTTTCGTCTTTTTTTCAGTATGCTTATGCCCAGATTCAAGAAATGGATTCCGAGAGAACCGATGATCTGTTTTCCGATGTCGTAACCCCACACAATCATTTTTCTCCTTGGATGCTCATAATTTCTTTTGACCAATAGAACAACCACTGCTGTCATACCCATCAATGTCTGGACAAAGAGAGACACGGGCCCCAGCAACTGGCAGGTGTCCTTTCCTCCGGAAGCATACATGCTCTTTTTTATTAAATTGTAGATCCGCTTTGAACGTGTTTCACCACTGGGCCTCCTTTGTCAGTACGTTGTACAGCCTCTTCCGTTTAGTTTATTCGATGATTTTTGTGCAGATGTGAACATCTGCAATGAACATTTTTAATCTCCCTTCCCTACTCATCCCATTCAACCCATACACCACATTACAAAACACGTGCTTAATTCGACAGTACTTAAGATTTGATATATACGTAATGTGCATATGTATGTGGAACGTCCTTCACCAAGTAAAGCAACTTCCAGCCTAAAAAAACGATTTGGCTAGTGCTTCTAAGTTGTTCTCTTCTGGCGTTAAGCATTCCGTATCTTTAACAATGTTTAATATCACACCGGCAATAAACTTTCCATTGTTAAAACAGCTCTCGCTACCTTTATCTATATTTTCTTTAAATGAAAGTACAGTCTCTAATATCAGGATTAACTTTTGAGCATAATTCTTGAACAGTGTATTCTCAATTGGATTGACGTCAGTTGTCAGAGTTGAATTTTTTAAATAAATTCCAACTGTTTTTGTGATATGAAATAAATCTGACACGGTTAGTTGTTCTGCTTGACCTAGATTTTGGAATGTGAAGATCGAATCCCATAAATACGTAACAACTTCTTTAGGATTGGGTTTCTTGGACACAAGTAGCTTATCCATCGCAATACAGGACGTCAATGTTCCGTGTTCCGCTATAAAGGATATGATCGTTGGATCACTGTTAATTAGGTCTTGTAGTTTTGAACTTGGCAGTACGGCCAAAACTTTGTTTAGTAAATTTGTTAATAACGATCTCAGGTTGTTATAATATTTAGCTTGTTCGTGACATTTTTTCATAATTTGAAATAAGATGAAAAGATCCTTGACATCTAGCCACATAGCATTTTCTATGTTTAGCAGCTTTCTCAGTAAATCTAAAAGCCCTTGATATTGTAATGGGTCTTGGAACGAGCGGCCAACCTTGATCAATTCGCTAAGAGATATAAGTTTTAGCAATGCGATAACGTCACTTTTGGATGCAACTGAGTTACATAATATTAGCAAAACCGCAGCTAAGACATAACTACTTGTGGAGCTCTTGATAGTTTCGATGCATAATGATTGCTCTCGTTTGTTTGAGTTGGTTAGATTGGCGGAGATGTTGCCAGTGCACGATAAGAGTCTTCTCATTACAATTAGTTTATTATTGAAGGTTTTTGGTTCTAACCAACCTAAGGATGATAATAGGTTTTTTTGCATACCTAGCACAATCTGCTCTTCATTTGTAAAATTTATATTTTCATCTTTGGCTACAATGGTTTCAAGACATGTCGATAGATTTAAAAGCAATTCGCAATTCAGATCGTCCTCATCATCATCTTCTTCTTCCTCTTCCTCTTCCTCTTCTTCTTCTTCTTCTTCTTTTTCAACGTCCTCTTGACCTTTTTGACTAGTGGGCTTCTGAGTTTCAGTATTTGAACAGACTTCAACCGCTACATCTTCTATTTCTCGCAATTCGTTATGTTGCACGTTCGAAGATATTTTTTTGATGTACTGGCTTAAAAAAAATAGATCACTGATTTGGATATTCTGATAATTGAACTTTAAAAGATCGTTTAATAAATCCGAACCTAAGATAACTTTTTCGGGAGATGTCAAATAGGTATACTGTGTAGTTTTCAACATAACAAATAATGGGCCTCTAATAAAGGGAGCCAATTTCTCTGTAAACTTGATATTTCCAATGCAAAAGTTTCTTAGTAGCACTACCGACCGCATCTGTAATTTATCTAACAAGTCATCTTCGGTGCCGTCAGAAGAAATTTGGTTTAGTTGGAGTATTCCGCCTATATAATAAGTAAGAAGCTTTTTCCCTCCTGAAGATAGGAGAATTTGTCGATTATCATCATTGTCACTTATTGCATTAGCGATACATCTAATCATTTCAGAACTGATCTCAAAAAACGCTATTTTATCATGATTTAAAATATTCGTATCATGAAAGCAATAATCAAGTGTTTGTTCCAATACCCTTACCAGGTTCGATAGCAGTCCAGTCTTGCCAATAACATCTCTGTTATTAGGTTCTCTCAATGAAATGGCCAATTGGTCCATTACGGTTAGGTAGCTTCCTAGGTAGACATCGTTCATCGGAACATCCTTAACTGAAGACGCATTGAGGATCGGTTGCAAACCAAATAAAATCTTTTCGTAATCCATTTAGCAAAACTGTTATTTCGACTTGCAACCACAACCTTTTAGTGCTGAAATATAAATGAGGCGATTAGCTATTTGCAGTCTGTCTTCAATTTGCAAGCGGTCTGCTTACGTTGTCTTCAGCCATCTTACGTACTACCTTGGCTTACTGCGGGCGGGTAATATGATCTTATTTTTCTTGACATGTTTAAGAAAAATACTTTTGGCTATCAAAAAAAGTTAAGGAAGAAATATCTCAATGTGAAGGATTAGATATGAATGAATTTACGGCACTTGCGCAGTATTTAGTGCAGTTTGCTCAAAAATAAATGAAAAAACTATAGAGTCACGAGTACGATACCAACTATTCTTTTCAGACTCTTAGAAACCTCAGCGGCTAACGGTAAACCCGATAACTGGCGGGCATTGGATATTAAGGTCTCAGTGCAAATGATTTTATTTGGGTGGTCATTTAGGTAAGTACCATTAGGGCGAAGTTCCTTTTTGATGCCTATTGTAGCATGCTCTTACTCCTTCCTTCCTTCCTCAGTTAATTGCTCGTGCTGATATATCCCATCGCCCATTAGCCCATTGTTATAATCACTTTATACGAAGTCTGGCCGTTAACGCTTCTTCTACCACTAAAAAAAAATCAGTCACCCACGCAAATACTGAAAAAAAAAAAAAGAAAATCAAAAGCGAAAAGAAACCTTATGCATTTTTTATTCAGGTGTTGGATGATTGTATTGTATTATAAACCATAACCACGTAAAGTTACCAAATTTTTTTTTTTTTTTTTTCGAAGTGAAAAACATAAAACAAAATTATCTTTAACCAGTTATAATGTCTTCTGGTTTGGTCTTAGAAAATACGGCACGTAGAGATGCGTTAATCGCCATCGAAAAGAAGTACCAGAAAATATGGGCTGAAGAGCATCAATTTGAAATCGATGCTCCATCAATTGAAGATGAGCCCATAACAATGGACTCTGAAGAGTTACATCGCAAGTATCCCAAATTCATGTCGTCTATGGCCTATCCGTATATGAACGGTGTTATGCACGCCGGTCATTGCTTTACTCTTTCTAAAGTCGAATTTTCTATTGGTTTTGAAAGAATGAACGGTAAAAGAGCTTTGTTTCCATTGGGTTTTCACTGTACAGGTATGCCGATCTTAGCCTGTGCTGATAAACTAAAGAGGGAAGCCGAACTATTCGGCAAGAACTTCGACAATGTACCAGCAGAAGAAGAAGAAACTAAAGAAGAAACCCCGGCTGAGAAAGACCACGAGGATGTTACCAAATTCAAGGCTAAAAAATCTAAAGCCGCAGCCAAGAAGGGCCGTGGTAAATACCAATTCGAGATCATGTTACAGCTTGGTATCCCTAGAGAAGAAATCATTAAGTTTGCCGATGCCAAGTACTGGTTGACTTATTTCCCTCCGTTGTGTGAAAGTGATTGTACCTCACTTGGGGCTCGTATCGACTGGAGACGTTCTTTTGTCACCACCGATGCTAATCCTTATTATGATGCCTTTATTAGATGGCAGATGAACAAGTTAAAGGCCGCTGGTAAGATCAAATTTGGTGAACGTTATACTATCTATTCTGAAAAAGATGGTCAAGCCTGTATGGATCACGATAGACAATCCGGTGAGGGTGTCACACCACAAGAATATATTGGTGTTAAAATTGAAGCTTTGGAGTTTGCCGACGATGCCGCAAAAATCATTGATTCAAGCTCAGATCTTGACAAATCTAAAAAGTTCTACTTCGTCGCTGCCACCTTGAGACCAGAAACCATGTACGGCCAAACATGTTGTTTTGTTTCTCCAACGATTGAGTACGGTATATTTGATACTGGTGATTCTTACTTTATCACTACTGAACGTGCATTCAAAAACATGTCATACCAAAAGTTAACGCCGAAGAGAGGCTTCTACAAGCCGGTAGTTACTGTCCCAGGTAAGGCATTCATTGGTACCAAAATTCATGCTCCACAATCCGTATATCCTGAACTAAGAATACTGCCTATGGAAACTGTCATCGCTACCAAGGGTACCGGTGTAGTCACGTGTGTTCCATCTAACTCACCAGATGATTACATTACTACCAAGGACTTGTTGCACAAACCTGAATATTACGGCATCAAACCTGAATGGATTGACCATGAAATTGTTCCAATTATGCGTACCGAAAAGTATGGTGATTTGACTGCGAAGGCTATTGTTGAAGAGAAGAAAATTCAATCTCCGAAGGATAAGAATTTGTTAGCGGAAGCCAAAAAAATTGCTTACAAGGAAGATTACTACACTGGTACTATGATATATGGCCCTTATAAAGGTGAGAAGGTCGAACAGGCCAAAAACAAGGTTAAGGCTGACATGATTGCAGCAGGTGAAGCTTTTGTCTACAATGAACCAGAATCTCAAGTTATGTCACGTTCTGGTGACGATTGTATTGTTTCTTTGGAAGACCAATGGTACGTTGATTATGGTGAAGAAAGTTGGAAGAAACAAGCGATTGAATGTTTGGAAGGGATGCAATTATTTGCTCCTGAGGTGAAAAACGCATTTGAAGGTGTTTTGGATTGGCTAAAAAACTGGGCTGTTTGCCGTACATACGGTTTAGGTACTAGATTACCTTGGGATGAAAAGTATTTAGTTGAATCTTTATCAGACTCAACTATTTACCAATCATTCTATACTATTGCTCACTTACTATTTAAGGATTACTATGGTAACGAGATTGGACCATTGGGCATTTCAGCTGATCAAATGACAGACGAGGTCTTCGATTATATATTCCAACACCAAGATGACGTCAAGAACACCGATATTCCTTTACCTGCTCTGCAAAAGTTGAGGAGAGAATTTGAGTACTTCTACCCATTGGATGTCTCAATTTCTGGGAAGGATTTGATCCCTAACCATTTAACTTTCTTCATCTACACACACGTTGCATTATTCCCAAAGAAATTCTGGCCTAAGGGCATCAGAGCTAATGGTCATTTGATGTTGAACAACTCTAAAATGTCCAAATCTACTGGTAATTTTATGACTTTAGAGCAAACTGTTGAAAAGTTCGGTGCTGACGCAGCTCGTATTGCGTTTGCCGATGCGGGAGATACTGTTGAAGATGCAAATTTTGATGAATCTAACGCTAATGCTGCTATTCTGAGATTATTCAATTTGAAGGAGTGGGCCGAAGAAATCTCCAAGGAATCTTCTAATTTGAGAACTGGAGAGATCACCGATTTCTTTGATGTCGCGTTTGAACAGGAAATGAACGCTCTGGTTGAAAAGACCTACGAACAATACGCATTAACTAACTACAAGAATGCTTTAAAATACGGTCTTTTCGATTTCCAAGCTGCTAGAGATTACTATCGTGAAGCTAGTGGTGTAATGCATAGAGACTTAATTACCCGTTATATCGAAACACAAGCCTTATTGCTGGCTCCAATTGCGCCTCATTTCGCTGAGTACATTTACCGTGAAGTTCTGGGTAAACAGATCTCTGTACAAAATGCCAAATTTCCACGTGCATCCAAACCAGTAGACAAGGGTGTTTTGGCTGCTTTAGATTACTTAAGAAACCTACAAAGAAGCATAAGAGAAGGCGAAGGCCAAGCTCTAAAAAAGAAGAAGGGCAAGTCTGCCGAAATCGATGCATCCAAACCTGTTAAGTTGACCTTATTAATTTCTGAATCATTCCCAGAATGGCAATCACAATGTGTTGAAATTGTCCGTAAACTATTCGCCGAACACACTTTAGATGACAATAAAAAGATCAGAGAGCATGTTGAACCTAAGGAAATGAAGAGAGCTATGCCATTCATTTCTTTGCTAAAACAACGTTTAACTAACGAAAAGCCAGAGGATGTGTTTGAAAGAGAGTTACAATTCAATGAAATCGACACTGTCAAGGCTGCTGCAAAGAATGTTGAAAAGGCTGCACAAGCTTTGAAGATTGCTGAATTTAGTGCAATTTCTTTCCCATATGGCGCCAAAACCGGTAAGGATATTTTTACTGGTGAAGAAGTTGAAATTCCACCTGTAACAAAGATTGTTGAAAATGCTGTTCCAGGTAATCCGGGCGTTGTTTTCCAAAACATTTAAAGGGAAATGTTTTAAGATATCTCGCGGTGATTTTTTGATAAAAGATACAAGAGATTTTCATAGAAATGCTTATAAAATCAGTAAACAACTACCAGAAATTGCGTCGCATTGATAATTTTGCTTCGTATATAACGTATAATTTATTGTAATTACACAATTGTTTTGTTTTGTATTTGTTTATTTTCTTTTCAGATGTTTCCACAAATTTGGTGAAGGATACGTATAATGGTTCTTTTTAATCGCAAATATCTGATTTGGGGGTTATTCGAATAGTCATGAGAACGCTATTTCGGGTAGAACATCGAGAGGAACACGCCAATAAGCAAAAAGAATAATAAATATATATATATAAAATATACATGTAAAAAAGGTGTTTTCAATGAATGATAAAGTTTATGAATGTAATGTAATATATTCTAAGGATGTAAGAAAAAACCGTTGCGTATAATAAAACAGGTCTATGATGTTAAAAGATGAAAAAGAAGGCCCAATAAAATGAACAGAATCGGAATAAACTAAAATAAATAAAACCCAAGTAACCACACACAAAAAGCACATTGATGCTAAGAAGCCCTCCCTGCTAGGAAACGAAAATCAGAATGATACGTTTCATTAATCACCCTTCAAGTTTTTTTTTCATTTGGAGCAACGTCACTACTGACTTTTTTCTCCCCTTGCCTCTTCTTTTTGAAAGTTCATCCATTTTCCTCTGAAGCGTCTCACTTATTTCACTGTCAACTAGTGTATTTCTCTTAGCATTTACGTGAACAAGCTCATCTGTGTTCATTAACTTTTCCTTAGGTGGATGAAAAGGTTTCAAATTTTTCAGTAGCTCACTAGGTATGTTCTCCCACTCAGAAAAGAATTCCAGGCCGGTAGCAGAGGAAATCCATGGCGATAAGGGTTCATTCAAATCTTCTAGCTTCATCGCAAATTCGTATAACGTACTTCCAGTATCCTCCTTTAGCTTCGGGTCATTGGGATTAATGAACAGGGGCCTATATCCAGAATAGAGTACGTTTGTGCTCATGTCACTCTGCTTTAAATGTGAGGTAGATGGAACTCTTGGTAGCGAAGAAAAATCCCTTCTTTTCTTTCTTAGATGTGAATCTCTTATATCGTTAGGTTCTTTCTTAGTGATTGGCTTGCTTTGCTTTATAAGAGGTGCAGTATGTTCCTGTTCTGGGGGTTGACGATGGTATGCTGCCTTTTTACTTCCCTTTTTCCTTTTAGATTTCATTTGATTTTTAGAGAGTAGAGACTGGTTATTTAAGAATGTAAACGAAGATTGAAATCTTCTGGAAGTGAGAGCTATTCCCGAAGAAATGACATTGTGCCTTGATAAAGGCGAGACAAATGGACGAGCTAGCTTCAACATGATTTATCGTCCGGTTTGGCGTTCTGGCTTGTTAAATATACGATTGTTGGTTTTTGAAGCACTGTATAGTGTTCGGTGGCAAATGGTGCTAAATATCTAGCGTATGTTTGTGCACCTACGACAGTATAAGCCAAGAGAAATGAATAAGTCATTTAAATAGTTGCTATAACTACCCTTTGGGATAAACGATCCTGATACTGCGAGGAAAAAGAAACGATAAAAGAATAGGCGTTGATGATCGTCGGGGGTGATAATGGGTGATATCGCCATTAAGGCGAACGATTATTATGATTATTATGGTTATTATGGTTGATACGATTGTTATTATTATTACAGAGTAAAAACCTATGCGATTATATGTTGTTTATATTTTCATACCAACGGGAAGAGTCAGCGACCTCTTGACCGCACCTGTGGGTAGTGATATAATGCTGCTCGAGTAGGCCGAATTTAGCATAGCAAACGGAGATTTAAAAGTAATACTTAAATCCCTTTGTTTACTCATTGAGCTTAATTCCGCTAACTCACTTACCTCGTCTTCCAAGTTTCTTCCTTCCTCTTCCTTTCTTTTTTCTTCTTCCTTGTCCTCTTCTTCTTCATCATCATCTTCTTCCTCATCTTCTTCTTCATCCTCATCATCTTCTTCATCCTCCTCAACTCTGATTTTGGCGCCATCAAATATTTGAGAGAAACTACCGTCTGCCTCATACTCAGTCAATAGAGAATCGACGAGATCTTCATAGATAGTTGAGTTTGTTTCTGCTGATCTATTCATATAAACAACATTGCTCTTAGGATTCTGCATACGAGCAATTTGCACCCTGAGCATTATCCTTTGAGCAATGACTGTACTTAAATAATGCTTCATCAAATTGTACCCCTCTTCATTTGAAAAATCCTCATTTTTTGCGTTCAAACTTTGGATTTCATTGCCGCTTTCAGCCCTGTTTTTACTATTTGCTTCCGTTGTTTCCATTGCATCCGCATAATTAGAATAGCTATCAGATGAGTCTCTGTCATAATCGGATGAGGAAACGCTATTAACGGGAGATAATTCTCTCATGGAACTTGTGTCAATGACATATTCATCTTCCTCTTTAATGGAATATCGATTCATGGATAACGGAATAACTTTATTTTCTACCACGATTGACGGCTGTCTGGCAATAGCATTTAGGGCCGTCGATGGTTTTGACCTTACCAATCTTGATCTCGAGTAGGTGCTGCTGTTGCGAGTAACGGCATGATTAACAGTATCTGGTACAGAAATGAAAGAATTTCTGTTATTCACTGGTGTCATAGTAGCAGATGCAGTTAGGATAGATGCAGCCCTTCTAATAGAAGAATTTGTCCTCCTTAATGATGGTGTGTAACTTACCAAAGGACTTCTTGGCGTGTTTGATCCAACTTTGGAATCCTCAGATGGAGGCGGCTTTGCTTCAAATTTCGTATCAACTGTCAATGGTTTAGTCTTTTTCTGTGGAGCCAATACAGGTACCAAAGACTTTGATGATATTGATCTTTGTAAATTGGATACGTATCTCTGCGCTCTTTTCTGACGCGGAGTAGAGCTGGTATTACTGTCGGTTAAATTTGGCCCTCTTTTTTTTAACTTGCTGTTAATTTTTCCTTTGGATCTAGTTTTTTTGGAATTCGTAGTGGAAGCCACTTTTTGGTCATTGTATGAGAACAGTTTTTTCCTTATGACTAGCCGTAGCTTGCGTAGCTTTTTTTTTATCTTAATTCCCAATGAAATGAAATAATACAAGAGCCCGCCTTTGCATCTAACTGCCTTTGATCGTTTTAGAGAACAACTGGCACTACTTGATTTACTGCTGATACTTGAACTATATCTAAGATTGGAAGACCTTGAAGACTCAATTCGTTTTATGGTAGGAACTCTGTTTAGCTTTTTTTTAGGTTTCGGTACCAGGTTACCTTTTGGTTCGATAGCTTTTATATATTTTTTTGAATTTGATTTGGTTACGGCTTTGGCTTCTTGCGTCGACAATAAAATATCGCTTTTAGATGTCGATTTCTTTGAAGGTAACGAGGATGCTGATGATGGTGCGATATCGTAGGAAACATTATCTGCTGTTGGAATAGTCTGGAAGGCCGTTGATATTGAGCCAGTTACGTTTCCCTCTGGAATAACTTCCATTGAATGTAATTGGTTTTTTACTACACTTGAGCTGCTATAATGTATAGGGTCATTTCCTT
The DNA here is from genome assembly GCF_002079055.1 of Saccharomyces paradoxus. NCBI lineage: Eukaryota > Fungi > Ascomycota > Saccharomycetes > Saccharomycetales > Saccharomycetaceae > Saccharomyces > Saccharomyces paradoxus. Next base: position 238,597 of record NC_047502.1, read on the forward strand.
GGGAATCATGTGAAGCGAAATAGTCACTTTTGTTTGAGTCTGAGGATGTTAATCTATTAGCGGCTTCATTTTGGTTGACAACAATACGTGGTGAAGACGTAGTGTTGTCGGAAATATTAGCAAAGGAATAATATCCATTCGATGAATAACCAGAATTTGTATTTGTATTGGACGTAGACGTATAGTCCGATAATATCTGAGAGTTTACATCTTCATCGCGAGAAACACCATTTTCTGCGGCAAAAACATCATTCAAAAGATGATGATTGTTCAAATGATACTCTTCTAACGTTCCCCTTGGTAAGCTTTCGTTAGATGGAAATTTGAAATCCATTTGGTCGCCTCTAAACGACTTAGTTTTTGTTCTTATTGGAGTTCTGATAATCATTCTAATATAGTTTATTCTTTGCGATGAGAAGCCGAATTTATTTGGGTACTTCTTTTAAGTAATTCGTCTTTGTTTTACTTGTTAAGCCGTTAAATCGCCAATATCATTATTATCGAACATTCAAATCTATATATACAACATATTGTACAAAAGTGATGACATACTGTAAACCCAGCAATCTGGTTCTCCCAATTGCAGCCCTTCCTGAAGGATAGGCATACCAATTTTTTATCTTAGTAACCAAAATATCAAATTGCAAATGTCATCGCTGGAGCAGCCTTTTCTTTTTATCCTCGCCAGCCATCGCTTTTTTTTTGAATATTTCCACATGAAAACAATGGATGAAAAATCTCAAAGGCATCGCACCAATCCATAGGAGAGGGGAATAGGGGAGTTATTCCGCAAACAGTGAGTAAGTTTTTCGTTATATTGACTGCCTATATTATATACCGTGTTGTGGGGCAACAGACAGAAATAGAGAGGAAAATTTCGTGATATAACTGAAGTAATGGGAAAAACATTTATTCATGCTTCGAGAATAAGACATGCAGCACGCAAAAAAAAGCGCCATTCCAAGTTTAAAACTCTCATAAAGTTACTGGACAATAATGCCTACAAGATAGAATCATCAAAACCGTTAAAAAATGGTAAGCTTTTCAAATATTGGAAGAATAGGCGTCGATTGTTTTCAAAGATAGATTCCTCATCAATATACATGACTGATGAACTATGGTTCAGTGTAACGCCTGAAAGAATTGCCCGTTTCTTGGCAAATTTTGTTAAAGCATGCATGCCAAGTGCTGAAAGAATATTGGATGTTTTCTGTGGTGGAGGTGGTAATACCATACAATTTGCCATGCAGTTCCCTTACGTATATGGGGTGGACTATAGTATTGAACACATATATTGTACTGCGAAGAATGCCCAAAGCTACGGTGTAGATGATAGAATATGGCTGAAGCGGGGTTCCTGGAAAAAACTAGTCTCTAAGCAGAAACTTTCAAAAATAAAGTACGACTGTGTATTTGGATCACCCCCATGGGGTGGGCCAGAGTACTTAAAAAATGATGTGTATGATTTAGAGCAGCATCTAAAGCCCATGGGGATTACCAAGATGTTGAAAAGCTTTCTTAAATTAAGCCCTAATGTAATTATGTTTTTACCAAGGAACTCTGACCTGAACCAGCTTTCTCGAGCTACGAGGAAAGTACTAGGCCCATTTGCCAAATGCAAAGTATTATATGTCAAGGAAAATGGTTATATGAAAGGAATATTTTGTATGTGGGGAGAATGCTTTTTTAACTATGAACCAGCAAGTGCAGAAAATAATCAAGTGGAACCGTCTGGAAATGAAGAGCCGAGTTCTGAAAACGAAGGGCTCTCGAGGGGAAAAAAGCATGAGCCCACAATAGTGAACAGAGATAATAGTGTAGATATTTACGACTTAAATGGCTGAACGCTGGCTGAAGCAGAATAGTACAATAGAAAATGCAATGACCCATATTATGAATGTATATATAGCACATAAAGAGGTGCGCTTACGCGCGCTTGGAATAATTAAAACGTTCTTTTAGTTGCGACTGCCCGTCAATAGGAGTTATGATGAATCATGAATTAGAAGGGATGTCTTTTTTTTCTACCAGCAAGTTACCGCGCGCCTCAGACTTCAGAATAGATAGTAGCAAACCCTTCGAATGAGGTTCAATTATGTCTCTCACCATTCCATTATTTATCACGGAAATACCATTCAAAAATAGATAAGGCGACTGGATGGATTCCAAGGGAGCACTAGGATCAATGCTTAGTTTATTTTGTTTGATATACTTTTCTAATTCATAGCCATGAGAGTGTTTTTCCAAATCGACAATAGCCAATTCGGGTGAAATCTCAAATTCTCTTTGTAGTAGGTTTTTCAAGAAAATAGAGTCCGTTTGTGAAGATTTGATGAGCAATACTGCTGGGGAGGTTCTTATTATATCTAGAAAATTTGTTTTAGGATCGAATCTCTTGTGATCGCAGTTTTTCTGCATGATAAGAGAAGATGACTGCGGAGATATTGTTGTGGTGGTAATCCTTGCCAAAATATCACCAGTATGGAACGATGTAGGTGAAAATGTTGACGTAACCTTAGATGAAGGCGCTGGGATATCGACTTCAACCTCGCTTTGAATATGTGAAATTTCTTCTTTGACTTTTAAAAAATTCAGCTCATTTTCCTTACTTAGAAAATTGTCCGCTGTTTTCAATAAGTTTGGTAGCTTGTAAACAAATTTCTTTTCGCTTTCTTCTTTATTATTTTTGCTGTTTTCGTTAAGGGCGGCAGCATTGCTATAGAATTCCAAGGAATCATTCCATGTAAGTACTAAGAAGCTGACTATCCCAAGTAAAACGAGTGTCAGGGATATTATTCTTGTGCTTCTCTTAGTTGATGTGCGCTTTTTCAAAGCTGACGAATCCGCGATCATTTTCAATTTTTATTCTCTTATGATTGGGTGCCTAACTGTCCTTGGAACAAGGTAAAAATTATGAGATATGCAAAAATACATATATATATATATAGATATATATATTAATATAAGCATTTACGATGTAAAGCGGACTCAAAGAGATTCGGAAGTTCCAATGACTGGATCTGAACAATCCTTATATATTAAACCCTTCAGTGCGTGCATGATTTAGCTCGAAACAGACCCAAAACAACCCCAAAACTTCTTGATCTTTATTAGCGGATGGCAAATTTTATGATACAGCACTGAAACGAACTTCGTAAATCCAGGTTTTGTCAATTTTCTTAACGACAAGTGCCTGGAAACAACCTTTTATGCGCTGTCTTCTGAGCATAGATCCCGTTCAAGGCAAACGCCGGGCAAGCGGAGGCGCAGTCCACAGAAAATCTGCACAAGAAAAAAGCACCCGAGATCTGGGGCCCTTATCTAATTTAATTTATCGCTATCAACGATAGGGTGCGGTGACTGCTGTGCATTAACGAGTGGTTTCAAAGCCCTATCCCGCAGTCGTTTGGCACTCTGTAGGGCCTCAATCATTTTATCCTTCCTCTCAAGCATCTTCTGTAATTCCATCACTTCATTACCATCACACCCAGTTAGCGGCGCTGCCGTATGACCGCTTTTTTCCAGCGCCATGATCTTGTCTTCAAGTTTTTGAGTGTATTTCCTATACTGCCTTATTTGTGATTCGAGACCTTGAAACTTTGTTTCCAAAAGGGTGCCGACCTCAAAAGGTAGCATTTCTACAATTTCCATGACCTCAGAATCTTGTAAATCGACCACATCTTTATCCAGTAGTTTTTCGCAGTTCTCCAGTTTATATTTTAATATTCGATTCTCCGCTTTCATTAGAGCCAAATTCGGATCACCACCATTGCCGATGGCTGTAGTGTCTTTATAATTACTTTCATTGAAGGATTTAGTTAAGGGCTCACCAAGATTTGAACGATTTTTCAATTCAGAGATCATTCTGCGTTGGTCTTCCAATTGGCGTCTTAGTAGCTCGATAGTGCGGTCTTTATCGCCATCGATATTCCCATTGTTAATGATGGATTTTTTGGATACATGAAGTGCAACGTTTTTCGCTCTTGATGCAAACCTCAGTGTATTCATAGTTTCCGCTGCCGCGTCATTTCTGGTATCGACTGTACATATGGTTGTCACTATGCTATCCCCGCTTAGCGCCGGTTGCAATAATCTCGTCAATTTAGAATCTCGATATGGAATGTGATTGCTCGGAGCACTGCTATTGTTCGCAGTACTTCCACTACTACTGCTACTGCCGCTTCCAGGTGTCGCGGGGATGTTTGAGCCCATTAAGTTCATCTTATCGGCACTAAGTTTGGATATTACAGTCCCTAAAGCAAGTAAGGATTTGTTGATGAAGGAACCTTCCTTTCTCCTCTCTTGTTGCCCCGTAGCCCTTTCTGAGCCTGCTAAGTCACACAAGGATAATGTACTTGATCTTGATGTACCGTTCTTTACATCCGTACTTGTTAAACGAATCAATACAATGGCATGTGATCGCGAACTTCTCGCATTGTAATCCGTTTCGCCAATTTTCCTGCTTTTGTCACCAATTGAAATCCATCTCAATAATTCTTCACTGCTTTTACATCTCCTTTCAGTGAGACCGATGACTTTGACCCCATACTGAGAGTCATCCCTGATTTTCAATTCTATGCCCAATCCATTATTGTTGCTCTTGCCCATATATAACCTTGAAGGAGTACCGAGCCTACTCCCTGATTCCTCTAATCCGGTTTCTAACAGATCGTAAATTCTTTCATTGTAAATTTCGAGGTACGATATTATAACGTCGAATTTTTTATCACCATTCATTGATTGCTCCATGATATTAGTGAATAAGTACGACACGGATAAAGGAATTAAGCCTAGCTCTTGTTCATTGCCACTCATTGTAAACGTTTTACCTGAACCGGTCATACCGTATGCAAAAATGGTGGCATTAAACCCCATCAATAATTTATCGATCATCGGTTTGCTGGTTCTTTCATAAACTTCCAAATTGGTGCAATGAGAAGCAAAAACATGATCAAACTTAAACTCTCCAATTTCTTCATGCACTATTGTTTTGTCATTAGTAATAAACCAAGGGTCTCTAACAAATGTATTACTTCCGTGCTGTGAATTGGATCTTGGTTGAGAGTATCTGGGTGATTTTAGCCCCACATTGTCATGAGATGGCCCAATACTCCGTGGCTTCGGCCGGATAGTCACAGTGATTGACCCTGTATATGTGTCATTTTTCCTCGAGCTGTTGTTGATACTATCACTTCTCCTGACCCTTATCCTACCTGGGTGAAGAAAGGGATCGGACTTGGCAGATACGGACCTTAGTGGAGAGTTACTTCTTGTGGTAGATGCAGAAACTGACTGAGAACCTGAATTAGAGACGCTCCGCATTGAGTTTCTTGTCAAATTAGAAAACGATGAAGTTGATCGTACAGAGGGCGATTGTGGGATGTTGCTTGAACCAGAGCTAGACCTTGTCGATGGCCTCCTCAGGCTTGGGCTCATTTTTTGAATCATCAATGACAATTTATTATTATGGTGAGATTTGTATCTAGTGTTCTATATTTGTTTTGATTTCAAAGGTTCCTAGGGCGCAGCCTGCTAATCTCTGTAGCGTATTTCTTTTTCTTTTTCGCTTCTGCTTGCATTGCTCTATTATCAATTGTTCCGCTATTGGAAAAGGATAAACAAGGAAATTCTCGAGCCGCGTCAGTGGGGCTACCCGCATATAAACAAATCACTGACTGCAGCATAGAAAATCGGGATTTTAGAGAGTAGGACAGTGAATTCTAAAACTAAGGGCAAGATAGCATGTCTTGTTATTTTTTTTAAATACACTATAGTTTTTTTGTTGTTATTTTTTTACGTATAAAAGCTCTCTAGAAGGCGGAAAAGAATAGGGCAGAAAAGAAAGAAAAGTTTGACTTAAATTGCCTTCGCCAAACCGACAGCATTGTTGCCCAAATCGTAAATGGAATAGTACTTACGCAAAAAGGCATCACCAACAATAGCCAATGGGCCAACAGGTTCTGGGAAATCCATTGGTGTAATTGCAGAGATACAGGAGCCTGATACTTCAAGTGTGTAATCGTATGGTCCAATGGTGAAGTTGTAACCGTTAAAGTTGAAAATTAGATCAGGTAGGCTGTCTCTGGTGTTACAATCTAGAGTGTATTGGCCGGTCCAACCTTTCTTGGCACCAATTTCTGCATTGATCATCTCAGCCAATCCTGATGGCAAGGTAATCAAAGAAGTACCAGTATCGATGGCAGCACCATGGCTCTCCAATTCGGCGTACTCATCACCTAGACCGATACCTTCAAGCTTGACTTCCCAGTAGGCCTTACGACGAACTGGTAACCAAGTGATATCACCCTTAAACTTCGATTCGTCAATACCACCAAAGGTGGCTTCACCGCCATTTTCAGTATCCTTGGAGGTGTCTCCCAGATAAAAGGCAAACTTCTTTTCGTCCAATAAATCTTGTTGAATGGCGTTGTAAAATGGTGGAACCACCTTATCAACGGAAATGGTATCGTAACCCAACCCCAAAATACCATCGAACTTACCAAATGCAAATGTTAGGCCCGGTTCACTGGTAGCTTCAGCAAAGTCTTGTTTTGGAATGGTCAAATCCCCAATGGACAAAGTGTCTTGAGAAATGTAGCCTTCCAAAGAACCAGTACCATATTGGATGGCAAATTCAGTGCCATTGGCTTTGTAGCTTGATGAAGCTTCATGATCGTATTTAGAATGTAAGAAGCAAGCCAGAGAACCACATTCATTACTTGGAACCCAAAGGTTTGAAGAACCAGTATCCAGGATAACTTTAAAGTTTTGAGGTGGAGTACCTAAGGTAATATCAGTGTAGTATTGAGCGTTCAAGTAATTCGTCAATGGAACATCATGACCACCTTCGGTGAAAAAGGGATGCTCCCTAGAAAAGACAACTTCAGGGTTAGCTTTTTCAAATTGAGTCAAGTACTTTTGGCCTAAATGAGCTAAATGTTGTTCGAAAGTGATTTCTTTCATCTCATCAGACAATTTGTGTTTATAAATTTTAGCCTTGTGCACCTTTGCAGCAGCTGGGTTGATGCTGACCAACAACAAGGCTAATGGTAATAGTGCTTTCAAGCTAAACATTTTGGTTTTGGTTTTGAATCTTATTCGGATTGAATATAGGCTACTGGACTTTTTTCTTTTCTTCTAGGATTCTAATAGAAAGAACTTTTATGAATACAGTAGGGTGAGAAGTGGTTTTGTTATTCTTCCCTTATATGGTAGTCTTTTCAAATAGAAAATAGAGAAGACCGCTAAAATCTGGTTATAAAAACTTGGCTGAGAAAAGAAGAAGGTGGAATGAATAAATAGCAGCTAACAAACCAAACTTCTTTATTCTGTTTTCTAAACCAGCTGATAAGACTTGCGAAGTACGGGAGTATGGCTTTTTATATAATTCCCAAAAAGGGCCGCCTCCGCCCCTTAATCCATCGACACCCGCAAACTGAATACGTTACCCGGACAACAAGAGACGGGTTACAGCCTCTTCATCAATATAATAGCCAGCTTTGGCTATAAATAATCTTAGCGGTACTTACGAATAAAAAACTTGCAAACACCGTTCACGAGAGCGAAACTGGTTTTTAATTTTTCTTTATCGTTGTATCACATCAAGTAAAATTTCCGATTTCTTCTCAAGACTTTTTTTCATTATCAAAAAAGTCACGAAACATAACTAAAATTGAAAATCAAAACTTGTTAATCTACAAAAAAAAATATATATTCCAAAATGTAAATCACATGAAATGATATTCTATAATTAATAAGAACGCAAATGGTTGAGAGTGGACAAAGTCTATGTGTTAGTGTTTACTTCTTCTCTATTGGAGAAGCGGTGCGCTATCTATGAGGATTTATTCTTGATTACGAAAATTGCAAATTCTCAGGGCCTTTTAAGGTTTGGTCCAGTTTTGCCCTTTTGACCTTTTTGCTAGGGTCAATTTGTGATTGCGATAAACTCACTGAATGTATCCTTTTCAAGATATTTCCCGTATTCGCATTATTTGGTGGATCTATCAAATCACTTAGTACTGAGTTATTGCCGTTATTACTTGCAACGCTAATTGGCGGCTTCTTAGTTGTCATAGATGAAGAAGAAACCGAGGGTTGATTTGCACGTTGAGCAGCCATCATCTGAGTTAATTTTTTTACTAAATCTTTTTCTTCGGCTGTTTGTTTAAGTACTACTCTTTGTTCTTGTAACATACCAAATCCGTCGTTAAACAGACCTGTAGTATCATTAATTTCCACTTTAAATCCAATGACAAATTTATTGTTTTTATCCCAAATGATCTTGATTTCATCCCCATCTTGTAAAAGAAATTTCGTGCCCTGTATCATTCGACTATTATTCAAATAGCTCACATTAGTCCCTGTATGGCAATACCAAATATCATCTAAACCTTGTGCCGGAGATTCATACATACTTTTGCCTACGGCATGCCTCTTTTTGAAAATGAAGCAATGTACTCGAGATAACCTATTGTCCTCAATCTTACAATTGCAATCCTCAGATCTGCCAATGAAAAATGGATTCACACCTTGCTGAATCTCCAGGCTTTCCTGAATGATACTGTCAGGTAATGGTTGTAAAGTCAAAAATCTACCGTTACCCTTTTTCTTCGAGCTCTTGACATTGGTGATGTTATTAGAATGGATGACTTTTTGTTCTCGAGTTTCTGCCTCAATACTTTTGGGCTGCGTATATCTAATAGGAGGATGTGCGGGTATTTTAAATCCTTGGATTTTCCCATCTTGGTCTTCTTGTTCCTGTTCCTGGAGTTGTTGCTGCTCTAATTGCAGTTTTCTTTGCGCTTTGACAAATTCGTATTGGGCATCGTCCATATTTTCCAATATTTTCTGTTGAGACAAAGATTGCGATAAGGATATTTGTGAAAAATCACCATATGATTGTGAGCCCAATGGACTCATCTTGATCCAAGGATGATCCAAAGCTTTAGCAGCGGTCAACCTATTATTTGGATCCACCTGTAACAATGAATCTATGAAATCCCTTGCTTCTTCAGATATCCGGAAGTCTTTGAGGGGCCCTTCATGATATGAGCCTCTTCCAATCTGTTTATATAATTGGTCCTGCGTACTGCCACTGAAAGGTAAGTGGCCTGTTAAAATAACATATACAAGGCATCCCATTGACCACATATCCACTAATGAAGAGTACTCATTCCTTTCTTCGTATTCATCGGGAGATGCGGATGTGTCTTTACCTCTAATGACTTCAGGTGCCACATATGCCAAGGTACCGCAAAATGTTTTCATGAAAGACCCATTTCCCTGCACTTTTGCCAAACCAAAGTCGGTTATCTTTACTAATACAGGATCGTCCTGTTCAATAAGAATATTATCGGGTTTTAGGTCACGATGACTGATACCCATAGAGTGAATGTATTTTACTGCTGTGAGTATCTGTCTGGATATTTCTCTTCCAGCATCTTCTCCAACTGCACCATGAGCAGCGACAAAATCCATTAAGTCACCACCAGAAACGAACTCCATCACCATATAGTAACTTTCAGCGTCTTCATAAAACCCTTTTAATCGTACTATCCTTGGATGATTGAGCTTCTGCAACACTTCCAACTCTCTCGTCACACCATCCATATTGCCTATTACTTTGCGCTTACTTATAATCTTTACCGCGAATGTTTTTCCAGTAGTTCTTTCAATGGCTTTCTTTACTGTGGCGAATGCACCCTGGCCTACCACTTCGTCGATAATCGAGAAATCCTTGAAAATACCAGTCTTACGGGTCATAACGGCTGATGCAGTGGAAGATGTAAGACCCGGGGAAGCTATTTTGGATGTATTTTTCAGGTTAGATCTTTTACGGTCAACTTTGTTCTGCTCGAGGCTCTGCCTAAATTTATCGTTTATGAAAATGACCAGAGATAAGATATCTGATTCGACACCTACACCAACGGTTATTTCATCACCTTGAGATAATAACTGGTTACTATTTTTCTCGACTTTTTGTCCATTTAACCAGGTCCCATTTGTAGAAATGTCATTTAATAAAAGGTTACCGTCTTCTCCTAGTAGTATTTGGAAATGCTTATTAGATAGCCTGGAAATATTTCCTAAATGGTAGTCGCATGCTGGGTTTCTACCAAATGTCCAAACTTTCTTTATAGATCGTTTTTCCTTCAGGATCTGTGAAATATCAGCCGATAAGTCTCGGATGGGAATTTGACCCGTGGTACAAATGACTCTGCACACAATGTTTTCTCCGATTTGTTCTTGCGAGAACTTCTCGATCAAAAATCTCTGCGTAGCCTGCGTAGACTGCTGTGTAGGTTGTGTGATATTTTCCATTTTTATTCGATGTTGTGCAACGCTGTCTTCTCTCGCTATTCTTTCTTTTAAAACTTAAGGAAACTCGAGTGCATATACAAAAATAGCTTGTCTTCCAATATCCCTTACAACCTTTTCTTCTTGCCTACCTTTTCCCTAGCCACAACTTTCGAAAAATAGTGACTTCGGTACCCTTTATCTTCTCAACCTGTACCTTTATTCTATGAATATTCATTCCAAGTTAACCCACAGTGATGATTTTTCTGCCAATTTTAACGCGTCGCACCCGTTGCCGTATCAACGCGTTCATGCCATCTTACCCTCAAAATGAAAAATAAATGTGTTAACAGATGCCCTTTTTATCAACACTCCTGACAACCTTTCCGCTTAATCCACAGGAAGCAATTTATCCATGCATCTACAAAACAGATGACGCCTTAAATTACGATGAAATCTCATCATGCACTCGGATGATTACCCTGACATGCTATGTTCCCATCCTATACTTCGATTACCATAGTAGAAAATAATATATCCTCCTGATATTATCATCTAGATAGATGCAGAGTAGTGAAGCAAGTAGTATTTTTTCTCCCAGTATTAATGATCTACATCAAAATACTTTGTTTTGGCGTGTTACAATAGCCGCCTTCACAGATATTTTCGGGTAACGTTTATCTTTTTCTCAGGGTTTCACGTGTGAAAGCACAGAATGGAATCCTAATAGATGTGATCGAACAATAGGGATATCAATGACTGAAGAGAAAGATTTTTGTGTAGTCGCTAGTGCTATATATAAGACAATAAAGAACAGTGCACTAATCCAGGAAAAAATGTTGCCAGAGAAAAGACTATTGACTTCAGAGGATATGAAACTATGGGAGGAATCCCAGACAAGAGCTGATTTCACCAAATTCATCATGGATTTGGCTGAGTCTGTTAAAGGACACGAAAATTCCCAGTACAAAGAACCAATATCCGAGCCAGTGAACAGTATGATGAACTTACTTTCTCACATAAGGGATATTGTACAGAAACATCCAGTAATAAAGGATGCAGATAGTTCAAGATTTGGGAAGATTGAGTTTAGGGATTTTTATGACGAAGTTTCACAGAACTCAAGGGCTCTCTTACGTTCAGAATTTCCTTCTCTTACAGATGGGCAGTTAGAACAATTATCCATTTACCTAGATGAATCATGGGGTAATAAGAGAAGGATTGATTATGGTTCAGGTCATGAGCTAAATTTCTTGTGTTTACTTTATGGACTCTATAATTATGGAGTATTCAATCTTTCAAACGATTCAACAAACCTTATACTGAAAGTTTTTATAGAATACCTTCAAATAATGAGAATACTAGAAACCAAATATTGGCTGGAGCCTGCCGGCTCACATGGTGTTTGGGGTTTAGATGACTACCATTTCCTTCCATTTCTATTTGGTGCCTTCCAATTAACCACTCACAAGCACTTAAAACCAATATCAATTCACAATAATGATCTCGTAGAAATGTTCGCTCATCGATATTTGTATTTTGGTTGTATCGCTTTCATTAATAAGGTCAAGTCATCCGCTTCCTTGAGATGGCATTCTCCTATGCTAGATGACATCAGTGGTGTAAAGACTTGGTCAAAAGTTGCCGAAGGAATGATAAAAATGTATAAAGTGGAGGTCCTTAGTAAATTGCCCATCATGCAACATTTCTACTTTAGCGAATTTTTACCTTGTCCGGAAGGCGTGTCTCCACCAAGGGGCCACATACATGATGGGACCGATATGGACGATGAGTGCAATTTTGAAGGTCACGTTCATAGTACTTGGGGAGATTGCTGCGGTATAAAGTTACCGAGTGCTATTGCGGCTACTGAAATGAATAAAAAACATCACAAACCAATACCCTTTGATTAGAAAAAAGCCCGTTTATAAAGACCATCTCATCTTATATACACGTATACAGAATACATACTTTTTCCATCTCTTCTCACTAGAATCTTTTAGCGTGTAAGTTGGGGTTCCACGCCAAGCCAGGTTCCGACTCTCTTGTAGCAGCCTCATCCTGTTTCCAAATCTTTATGCTTTTGTCTGCTTCTCCAGTGATCAATCTTAAACCTGTTTTATCAAAAGTGCTACATAGAACACTCCGTTCACTTTCCAGAGAACCTACCATTTCTCTCGTGGCCAATGATTGGTACTTATGACCAGACTTATAATCATAAAAAGAAAGTACACCATTGTCACCGCCAGCGAATAATACATCATCTTGATTAATACTCAAAGTATTGATTATACCTGTCTTTTCAGACTCAAAATTAGTGAGTAAGGACCCCTCTGCTAGTCCCCATGATCTAATGTCGTTTGTACATGCAGAAGCCACCGAAAATTCCTTAGGATGTAATGCAGTAGCTCTTACAGACCTCTTATGGTGTGTCAGAACTTTCATCGCTTTCCCTGCAACTACATCCCACAACCTTACAGTAGCATCACTTGATGAACTCACTATTTGAGGGTCCACTGGAGTACATTGTACTTGATTGATCGGACCTTTATGACCAACCAGTGTAATAACAGGTATCCTCGTTCTCATGTCCCAGAGTTTAATAACGCTATCTCGACCTGCAGTAGCTATGAGATCCAGCGTTGGATGTATGCTCACCGTACGAACCCCGGATAGATGTCCATAATAGTCTCTAATAATCTGGTTTTTTTCTAAGTCCCAGCATTTGACCGTCTTATCTTCACTAACAGAAAACAAATAAGGATGTCGATCTGACACAGCAATATCTCTCACCGTCATTACATGCCCTGCTAAAGTAGTTTTCAATCTGCCTGTTGCAAGATCCCACACTTTCATTGTCGTATCATTACTTCCGGTGATAAACCATTCGTTGTCAACGGGATCGATCGCAACGCATCGTACCCACCCAAGATGACCATTAATAACGCGTGAAAGTTTCCAGGGCGCATGCCATTCCGGCTTTTGTGACAGAAGTTTTTCATATCTATTAACTATAAATTCTTCAGCGACTTTTGGTTGGAAAATTTCATTCACAAACGTGGATGCATGCGTATCATAGTCCTTTTTGCTAATTAATGCTTGAGATGTTTCTGAAGAATCTATGGGCGTATACTGTGGAGCAGCTTTCTCGCCTTCACCACTAGGAGGAGAACTTTTCTTTCTATAGTTATCATATCGCACTAGTAAAGATTTCTGGCCTTCCATTTTCCTTTGTAGGTGGGATGGCAAAGTGGCCATATATGAAAATTGATTATTCCAGCGTATTCGGGAATAAAATTCGTCTATATCTCCTAAACTTTCAACTTTGTAATCATTTTCGCCCATGCTCACTTATATTCACGTAATACGGTATCCTGCATTCTTGAGAATGTTTGCATGCGAAGAAGTGCCTAATAGCTACTGTCAACTTACAACAGATCTTTTGTTAATACTAAAATTCTAGCTTTTCCGTATTAGATGATAAAGGTTTTTGAGTATCTGCCTAGCCTAATAAAAGGTATGTTGAACTCGATAAGGGAGTTGGAGGTACTTACTCATTCTCTGAAACTAGATAACTCTTCTTTTCGCATAGAATGGTACTTCATTGCGGATATAGGCTACCTGAGCGAACAATTGGTTCCTAGGTCACCATGGATTTGTGTGGTGATTTTCGGCTTATCTTAACGATGCTGACCGCGTGAACCCTCACAATCTTGATACTAGGATACTCATCAATAACGGTATACAATAAATATCTTTGTATGAACTAAATAAAAGCATTGTTTTGCCCCCCATAACATTCCAAATTATTTCAACAATTTGGCTATCCGTATTTTGTCAATAAAGGTTTCGTTATCCGAGTTCTATTTTTTTGTATCAATAAAAATCGTTTCATTTTTCATTAATAACTAGCCATTGTGTAGTGAGAGCAAATTCACCTTATACTTTGTTGAAAAATACTAAAGTCCCATATACAGGTGAATACAGCGTTCACCATGGTTAAGCCTGTTGGATCTTCGAAGGTGGAACAAAATAATATAAAAAGCATTATCGGATCATCGTATAATCGACTGTACAGCCAGTTTACTTCTGATGAGTTGACAGAAGTGGGAAACTACAAGATATTAAAACAAATAGGGGAAGGAAGTTTTGGAAAAGTATATTTAGCGCTTCATAGACCAACGCATCGTAAAGTCTGCCTAAAGACAAGCGATAAGAATGATCCTAATATCGTTAGAGAGGTATTTTACCACAGACAGTTCGATTTTCCTTATATCACAAAGCTTTATGAAGTGATAGTAACAGAATCTAAAGTGTGGATGGCATTAGAATACTGCCCAGGAAAGGAATTATATGACCATTTACTTTCTCTGCGTAGAATATCGTTATTGGAATGCGGAGAGTTGTTTGCACAAATTTCAGGTGCTGTTTACTATGCGCATTCAATGCATTGTGTTCATAGAGATTTGAAATTGGAGAATATTCTATTAGACAAAAATGGAAATGCTAAATTGACAGATTTTGGCTTTACGAGAGAATGTATGACAAAGACAACGTTAGAAACGGTTTGCGGTACTACAGTTTATATGGCGCCAGAATTAATAGAGAGAAAAACATATGATGGGTTTAAGATCGATATATGGTCATTGGGAGTGATATTATACACATTAATTACGGGATCTTTGCCATTTGATGATGATGATGAGGCTAAAACCAAATGGAAAATCGTCAATGAAGAACCAAAATACGATTCTAAAGTCATTCCCGATGATGCCAAGGATTTAATCTCACGATTATTGGCTAAAAGTCCAGGAGAGCGTCCATCGTTGTCACAAGTTTTGCGCCACCCTTTCCTACAGCCTTACGGTTCAGTGGTTTTAGACCAGACTGAGAAAATTTTGTGCAGACAGCGTAGTGGAGGGACTCAGTTTAAAAGTAAATTAGAAAGGCGATTGCTAAAGCGTCTTAAACAATCAGGCGTTGATACCCAAGCAATAAAACAATCAATTCTGAAAAGAAAGTGCGATTCGCTATCAGGTCTATGGCTATTATTGTTAGCACAAGGGAAAAAACAAGAAAATTGTAAATATCCGAAAAGAAGCAGGTCAGTTTTATCAGTCAAAAAGGTTATTGAAAGTGCTACGCATAACGACACTAATGGTATTTGCGGCGACGTTTTGAAACCCTCGATTGAACTTTCTAGAGCTACTTCATTGAGTAAAATGCTTAATAAAGGCTCGGATATCGTAACGTCGATGACTCCGGTTAGCAGAAAGAAGTCTAAAGATTCGGTACAAGTTCTAAATCCCACTCTTTCTAAATCATCTTCACAGAGGGTTTATAGCCACTCTATTGCAAGTTCTCCTCGAAAGTCCAATAATTTTTTACAAAAAGTTTCTAGTTTTTTCAAATCAAAAAAGAATTCCAACAGCAATAGCAATAACAGTATTCATACAGGTATTAGCGACACCTTAATTGCAAGCAACAGAGGGGCCCCTTCTTCAGGATCGTTTCTCAAAAAAAACAGTAATTCTCTTCAGAAATCAAGAACAGATACTATTGCGAATTCTTCAAGGACAAACTCTAAAGAATCGTTAAAAAAGAATGTTGTTGTTGGCGCCATTGTACCACGAAACGCTAATAATATTTCATCAGAGAATAATAAAGCTTCTGGGAATGCGGTGGGAGGCCTAAAAGCAGCTCCGGAGTTGTTGTTAAACGAACACATTCGAATAGAGGAACCTCGTCTCAAACGCTTCAAATCATCCATATCAAGTGAAATATCTCAAACTTCTACTGGTAATTATGACAGCGAATCCGCGGAAAATTCTAGGTCTATTTCTTTTGATGGGAAAGTTTCTCCCCCACCGATACGAACCCGGCCATTATCAGAGATATCGCAAATTTCAAATGACACTTATATTTCTGAGTACTCCACTGATGGTAATAATTCGTCATTCAAAATTTCTGATACAGTCAAGCCAAGCTATATACGTAAAGGCTCCGAGACTACGTCACAATATTCAGCTTCATCCGAAAAAATGACGAACGGCTACGGTAGGAAGTTCGTCAGGAGAGATTTAAGCATTGTATCAACAGCATCGAGCACCTCTGAGAGAAGTTCGAGAACAGATTCCTTTTACGATATCACGACAGCCACGCCGATTGTAAGCACTGATAATAGAGGCAGCAAAAACAGTAACCTGAAGGAGTCCGTTTTGCCTAGATTTGGGGCCCAAAGGCCTTGGACAGGCAAAAGGACTTATACCACATCTCGGCATGGCAAAAATGCTCGACGTTCATCTAAAAGAGGTCTGTTCAAGATATCCTCTCCAAATACCGACTCTATCATTCAGGAAGTAAGTTCGTCAGAAGAAGAAGACCATAATGTTATATACAGTAAGGGAAAGGGTTTGCCAACACCGGTTTTGCAAACCAAAGGATTAATAGAGAATGGGTTGGACGAAAATGATGAAGAAGGGGACGACGAGTATGCGATTCACACCGACGGAGAATTTTCAATCAAACCACAGTTTTCTAATGACGTTACCGACAAGCAGAACCATTTGCCAAGTGTGAAGGCAGTGGCGACTAAACGTTCGTTGAGCGAAGGTAGTAATTGGTCCAGTAGCTACCTGGATTCGGATGGTAATCGACAGCGGATATCTTCATTGCTAGTGGAGGATGGCGGAAATCCTACAGCGTACGTACCGGATAGCAGAATCGATGGAAAAGAGACCAAAAGAGTACTGTGAGGAAGGCATATATATATATATATATATATATATATATATATATATATGTATATTGGGGGACAATAAAAAAGTTCCAAGAAGGTAAGAAATGTGATTTTTTCTTATATATAATTGTATTACCTTAAATAATGATCATCTATGAACTCATCATTAAGTTCAACTAATCTTATTGATAGAAGTTCATTCAGTTATCCGACTGTGGCGGGAACATAGCGAGGCGGAACAATACACGGATTTTTTGTAGCGCGATGAGAAGTAGCAACGCCTCTTGAGATAAATTATCGTCACCTTTTTTACAAAATTAATGAGGCAACAAGCTCAGAAATTAGAGTTATCTTTTTTGTTCTATAAGCAAATGGGCATAGGAAACCTATGATGTAAGTATGAATGAGATTAAACAATTAATTTGGAATGGTGAGCTCAATGTACTGGTGTCGATCGATCCTTCATTTTTGATGAAAGGAAGTCCGAGAGAAATGGCGGTGCTACGAATAAGAGTGCCAAGGGAAACGTATTTAATTAATTATATGCCTTTCATTTGGGGTAAAATTCAAAACTTCCTTTCTTTTGACCCATTGAACGACAATGAGAAGTATTTCTGGTTTGAACATAATGACATGCCAATCCCATGGAATTATCCAGTTGGTGTTTTGTTTGACGGCCTAGTTGAAAGGAGCACAAATTTTATTACCTCATTTGAGGACCAGGTAAAAGATGTGATTACCATTTTGAGAATTCGTTTAGTCATGGGCGATTCGTTACCACCAACTATAATTCCTATCACAGCAAGCAAAACGCAAGCGGAGAAGTTCTGGTTCCACCAATGGAAACAAGTTTGCTTCATATTAAATGGCTCCTCAAAGGGCATCATGTCCTTGTCAGTGAACGAATCTCGAAAATTTTGGGGCAGTGTCATTACGAGGAATTTCCAAGATTTTGTTGAAATTTCTAACAAGATTAGTTCATCAAGACCGCGACATATACCGCTCATCATTCAAACCTTTAGAGCTTCAGGAGCTTCCGGAATATCACAACCAACTATCCGTTTGACTGGAGTCAATCCTACATTGAAGGATGTCGAAGGTGATATTTTGAACGCTGAGGAAGGAATCAACGCCAATAATTTCATGGTCATATGCCAGGGAATTGAAATTCCTTGGCATATAGTGCTATGTGATTTGTATTATAAATTCCGGAGTTTTGATGGGTTTTTGTATATAACTCTTGTTCCTATAAAAGGCAGCGATAAAGCTTCCCCCGAGCTCTAAAAGCTGTTATATACGCGTGTAAAAGTGTCATTAAAAGTATCACAGAAAACAACTTGACCATTGGAAATAGGGCCACAGTTGTACGGGTTTGAGAAAACATTTATTCTCTTTCCACCAAGTTTGTTATTGCAATCAAATAATCTTTGTCATGTGATAGTGACACTAGGAACTCATGGGTAGAGAAGAGGGAGCCATACATTTTCGAGAGCTGTTGATATTTTGGATACTTTTTATCGAACATCTTATCAAACTCTAATCGGGGCACACCTGCATCGTTCTGCGTTTTATATAGCATTCCGGCATACAGTACTTGGGCAGGAGGTAGATCATGCTTTGAAACACGGCAACATAAGGCTTTCAATGAACATTCCTTCAAAGCCCAAATACCCGCCATATATTCTTGCAATCGCGGACTTAAGCGGTTTTCTTCGATAAGAAGATTACTAAGATGAAATCTTTCCTTTTCATGCATAAACTTTTGTGTTATTTTATCGAAAGTGGAACGACTACGCGGGTCGAATGGAGAATACTTCTCTAGCAGATGAGCAAATCTTGGCAAATAGACAATGTCCACTCCCACTCCTGCTATCTTACGTCCAATATTCGCCGATGCAAAATTCATAACTGAAGGTATCCAAAGCTTGTTCTTAACACAAACAAACGTACATCGGAAAACGACACCACCGTATAATGATAGAATTTGTTTTTATTCAGCATTGCGGAAGAAATCAGCCTTTCTCTCGCAGCTCAGCTCTTCTCAAACCACTAGAAGCCGTGGCACGTACATAAGTATAAGCAGCTTCGATGTTAAGATTTTTTTTTCACTAAAATTACTTCCTTCGGAAATAATCCCAATTAAGAGATTATTCATGACGCAACAGTGAATGTATTCGTCGATCGGGTATAATTGCATGGGGCCCCGTTACCCTTTTTTTACCCCAATTTTAAATTTCGGCGGTTATTTTCAGCCCTTTCATAGTCAAGATATATAAGAATACTTCTCCGGGAAGTGAAACTAGCAACCAAATCTGTGTCAATCTATTTGAAAATCTTCGAAGATATATAGCATAGAAATGTCAACAACATTAACAGCAACAGCGAAACTAAAAAACTTGCTCCTGAATCTACACACCCACTGTATAGGGCTACATGTCAGTGATGTCACACCTAAAGTATACTTCAAATTAGTGATACGACATCTTCTACAGATATCCAGATCCAGCGCTGCCCATCCCAAGCAAAGAAGAAGGGCTCAGATTTTATTGATATCTCTTTTTGTATCTGGTGCCACACTTTTGTCTGGTGTAACATATGGAACATTCAAAATCATTCTAAAGTGCTACAAATTTTACAAGTACCCGTGGAAGAGAAAGAATAGGAGACCTCTAATAAGGAGAACAAGATCGCAAATGCAATTGGATAGCGGTGCAAGAATAATGTATATCCCTGAAGTGGAATTACTCGACCGCCGGAGTCCCGACGACAACAAATTTATGCATGCTATAGACAAGAAGAAAAGGAAAAGGATTTTCATTCCGCCAAAGGATAACGATATATATGAGCATGACAAGTTCCTTTTTAAAAACGTAGAACTGGAAAGAGCCAAGAATTCGCAGTTATTCTACTCAAAATTTTTAAATCAAATGAACATCTTGTCTAAAATTCTAATTCCCACAGTTTTTGATAAAAACTCCTTTCTTTTGACCGCTCAAATCTTTTTCTTAGTGATGAGAACTTGGCTCTCTTTGTTTGTAGCCAAGCTGGATGGGCAGATAGTCAAAAATATAATCGCTGGTAGAGGAAAAAGCTTTCTATGGGATCTAGGGTGCTGGTTTTTAATTGCTGTCCCTGCTTCTTATACTAATAGCGCTATTAAACTACTTCAAAGGAAGTTAAGTTTGAACTTCAGGGTAAATTTGACACGCTACATCCATGACATGTATCTGGATAAAAGGCTAACATTTTACAAATTAATCTTTGATGCGAAGGCGTCCAATTCAGTAATCAAGAATATTGACAACTCCATTACTAATGATGTTGCAAAATTTTGCGATGCAACATGCTCCGTTTTTGCAAACATTGCGAAACCAGTTATTGATTTAATATTCTTTTCCGTTTATTTGCGTGATAATTTGGGCACTGTTGGAGTGGCAGGCATATTTGTTAATTATTTCATTACTGGGTTTATCTTGAGAAGATACACGCCGCCATTGGGTAAATTGGCAAGCGAGAGATCTGCTTCTGACGGTGACTACTACAATTATCATCTGAACATGATCAACAATAGCGAAGAGATTGCGTTTTACCAAGGAACAGCAGTAGAGAGGACAAAAGTTAAAGAGCTGTATGATGTGCTAATGGAAAAAATGCTGTTGGTTGATAAGGTCAAGTTTGGTTACAACATGCTGGAAGACTATGTTTTAAAATATACATGGTCTGGTTTGGGTTACGTTTTTGCTTCCATCCCCATCGTTATGTCTACCTTAGCGACAGGCATCAATTCAGAGGAAAGAAATATGAAGGAATTCATAGTCAACAAAAGGTTGATGTTGTCGCTTGCGGATGCAGGCTCGAGACTGATGCACTCTATAAAGGATATCTCGCAATTGACTGGATATACTAATAGGATTTTTACTCTGCTTTCCGTCTTACACCGGGTTCACTCCCTGAACTTTAATTACGGGGCCGTTCCGTCAATACTGTCAATACGTACAGAAGACGTTTCCAGAAACGCAAATTTATTAGCTAGCACGGATAGTTCACAAGATGCTATTCGTGGTACTATTCAACGCAATTTCAACGGTATCCGGTTAGAAAATATAGATGTAATCATTCCATCAGTGAGAGCGGGTGAAGGCATAAAGCTGATCAACAAGCTTACATTTCAGATTCCTCTGCATATTGACCCCATAACTTCAAAGTCTAATTCCATACAAGATTTATCAAAGGCAAATGATATAAAGCTACCGTTTTTACAAGGTTCTGGTTCCAGCCTGTTAATATTGGGGCCAAATGGTTGTGGCAAAAGTTCTATTCAGCGTATAATAGCTGAAATCTGGCCAGTATATAACAAAAATGGATTATTATCAATCCCTTCAGAGAATAATATATTTTTTATTCCTCAGAAACCATACTTTAGCAGAGGTGGGACTTTAAGAGACCAAATTATATACCCCATGTCTTCGGATGAATTCTTTGACAGAGGCTTTAGAGATAAGGAGCTAGTTCAGATATTAGTAGAAGTGAAATTAGATTATCTTTTGAAAAGAGGCGTTGGTTTGACCTACCTAGACGCTATTGCCGATTGGAAGGATTTATTGAGCGGTGGTGAAAAGCAAAGAGTAAATTTTGCTAGAATCATGTTTCATAAACCATTATACGTAGTGTTAGATGAGGCCACGAATGCAATTAGTGTTGACATGGAAGATTATCTGTTTAATCTTCTGAAAAGATACAGATTCAATTTCATCTCTATATCACAAAGACCAACATTGATTAAATATCATGAAATGCTATTAGAAATTGGTGAAAATCGCGATGGCAAATGGCAATTACAGGCAGTTGGTACAGATGAGGCAATCACATCAATTGATAACGAGATTGAAGAATTAGAGAAGAAATTAGAAAGAGTGAAAGATTGGGAAAATGAGAGGAAGAAACTACGCGAAAAGCTTGAAATTATTTGAAACCACACTAGAACGTGAAAAGAGTTCATATAGCGGATACAATTTATATATTTTTATTTTATAGTTGAGGCCCTGCTTTTGGATGTTTATCTAATATCTAGAGATCTTGACTGGCAAACCACCTCTAATGCTAGAGAATTTAATGAATGGAAAGAAAATGAAACGATTTGTTACCTATTATACAGTTATTGGTCTTGCCAATATAAATATATATATATATATATATATATATATCACTTTATGAATCCATATATCATGAAAACATGTGCAGTGAAACAAAGGATTATTTGAAGTCCTTGTGTGTCCACTTTTCAGTAATTTTCTGCTTGTATTTTCTACCTTTCCTGACCGGCACTCTTGATTCGATCTTACCAGAACTTTGTAGTTTTCTCACAGTGTCATATAGCAAGTTTCCTTCAGGTTTCAATTTTCTCAACGAGTCAGATAATTCATCAGAAAATTTGATCTCCAACCTTTCATCAATCACAGAATATTTCGTCCCTAATTTGTGTTTCTTATTTTTTTTGCTTTTCTTAACCTTGTTACTATTATCTGACTCTATGGCAGAAACTATCTCAGTCTCTTCGGTATTAAATACTTCTTCTAACCCTTTAACACGCTCTCTCAGTTCTTTCAATTCTTGTTGCAACTTTACTTTTTCCTCATGTCTCTTTGCCTTATTCCTCTGATATTTTGTTTTCTTTTTATTCTTGACAGGCTTATTTATTGATAATCTTACTTCGTTATCAGATCCACTACTTTGCGCGTCCTCATTTTCTTCTCCATCTTCTTCTTCATTAGATGAAGACTCTTCCTCTTCATTGTCGTCTAAAGTTTCCATTAAATGTCTAATTCTTTCTTTATACTTTTCTAAAGCGATTCTTTCATCTTCTCTTGTTTTTTCATCTTTATACTCCTTGTTTATCAATTCTGACCAGGCTTTATTGTTAGGATTGTAGGACTTACCGGCATGTGGAATGTTTGTGAATTCCTTTACTGCAACTGGTTCTATATCTAAAGTTCTTGGTCTGACTGAAGCAACAGACCAACTTGTGGTGGATTTTTTCAATAGTTCCTGAGGTATCTGGTCCTTTTCTTCCACATCAAGTTCGATACCCGAAGGTAATTTGACCTTCTGTTTCTTGGAATTCGATTCCTCACCCCATAAGTCACCAGCCGTTGTTTTAACTAGACCGTCTTTGGCAACTCTATTTTTGATTTTCGATTCGCCGTGTACTCTGCCAGCCAAAGCCATTAACTTCTTTAATTCATGTTTAGAAACACCTTGTATCTTGTTAGAATTTTCATGACTACCATTCTTGTGATGGTTTAGTGCTGCAATTTTTGAATTCGTTCTTACGGCGTCTAAAATCTCTTTACTTTTCAAAACCTTCTTGATTTGATTCCTTTTGATCAATTTCTTTTTCAAAACGTTGTCACCTTCAATATCAACATGAAAAAGGGCGTCATTTTGCAAAGAGGTTATATCACTGGTACCATGTGTAACTTCATGATCAATCTTTTTTTCCATATATTGTTCTATGTCAGAAATATCGATATTTTTTCTCCATGCTTTCTTACCCTTTCTTGAAGACTGTTTGTACTGAGAAGGTTTCTTGGTTACGTTAGTTGGAGCCATTTCTGTATAAATGATTCGTTAACGTGAGGATGTTATGGGATATAATAAAGCTGAACTAATGGCATAAGTTTGAATGTAAGGACCGCATCGCATTTTCATTGCTCTTCATTTTTTTTAGAAAAGGAAAAGTTCGGGCACGAAAAAAATTTTTGATGGATTTTAGAATTTCGTCAAGTATGACAGTAATCTTAGAACCCATTTGTTATGTAAACTACACTGTATTCCCTTGGTATGATGCCCTTATTTTAGTACTCAGTACTAGCCTTTTGTGCTTCATCGTCATGGAATGATAAAAGCTAGCTTATGAATTGAGTAGTGTACAGGTTTGCGATGAATCATAAAACTTGTAGAAGAAGGGTTGTAAAAGTGCATATACTCCATCGATTATGTGGTTCTACAAATTGACATAAGAAAAGTAGAGAGTTATAAAAAGACAAAAGTGAGGATATCACCCTGAGAAGACAAAAATATAATAATAGATTGTAAATAAAACAAAACTTGTATGAAAACTTGGTAAACTTCAAACTTTAACCTTCGGACGATGATTAAAAAAGGATATGGCATCATGGAGATAAAAATGAGCGATCTGTCTATCAATAATTAAAGGAGAAGTAGATATGGATAAAAGGCTTTTTCTGCTTCATCTTTAATAACATTATAGCATCTTCTTGTGATTCGAAAGAATAAAATCTAGTCATTAGAGTGAAAAGAGAACAAAATGATTTAAGAGTTGGGAGAGGAAAAAATGGATTTTTGGTTCCTCTGATGATTTCATATCCTTTCTTCTCACATGAAAGAAAAAACGGAAGGAAAAATAAAGAGGAAAGATAGATAATATATATTAGTGCAACGGTAACGAATTGTTTCCTTTTCATTCTCTTTACAAAACGATTTCCTTTTCTTCGTCCCATAACTCTCTTTGAAACCTCCAATGGATGGATGAAAGATCCTCCTTCCTGTCTTCCTTGTCACCCACCAAAGTACCACTTGGAGCATTCTTTGTTGATAGATTTAGAGCAGAGGCGAGCTTTAAGAAAGTGTCGTCCTTTTCAGGTACAAGGGCTCCTTCTTCGGGCGTAACAGAGTAATCAAAATCTTTGAACCATCTTCTTTGCCAGCTAATGCCTTTAGCTTCTTCCTCTTTTCTTAATTCTCTTTGCGTTTCTTCCAATTCAGTTTTTGTCTTGGCAATCAAGTTGAAATCACCTAATTTGATGGCACCAGCCACATCGTACCAGGCTTTTCTAC
Source organism: Saccharomyces paradoxus (assembly GCF_002079055.1). Classification (NCBI taxonomy): domain Eukaryota; kingdom Fungi; phylum Ascomycota; class Saccharomycetes; order Saccharomycetales; family Saccharomycetaceae; genus Saccharomyces; species Saccharomyces paradoxus. The sequence goes on from NC_047502.1 coordinate 263,492, forward strand.
TTTCCAGAGGATGTTGCTCTTCCAAAGGCTTGACATTTAGGTGTTCAGCGGGGATTCTAGCAGCGTCATAAAATAATCGTGATTCATCTTTTTTATTAGCCTTGATAATTTTGGAAGAACCGGACCATTGGCCAGATATTGTGTATAATGCCTTTTCCTTGTCTTTACTATCTTTAGAGTCTTTGTAAATTCTCGCCTTGAATGAATTTTTCTTACCGGAGAAATAGCCTCTACCTGAAAATTCAATAACACAGAGTAATCCTGTGGAAGATTGGATGTATGATTTTCCTTCCAATTCAACGAAGGGAGAAGCGACAAGAATACCTTCAATATGCAATGGAGGTGGAGTAACCAAATAACTCTCATCCTTAATATCCAACATGGTGTGACCGAATTGTTTAACAGTTAGCATTAAGGATTTAGTGAAACTGGCTTTAATTTGGTTGTAACCTTGCAGCTTAACTTTGTTTTTGTCATTGAAGATGGAGAAGGCAGTGACAGGTGGATGGTGAGAAACTTGCTCACTTAACAAGACTGTTTCTCCAAATTCAGGATGTTCTTTATTTTCCCATTTACCAACGAACAGTTCACCTAAAAATGGGTTTAAAGGTTTTTTCTCAGAACCTAAGGATTCGTTACGAGAACAGTATTGAGACTTTAAAGTGGAAATGAACCATTTAGTAACGGCCAGCATACGGGCCAATTCGGGAGATTCAACTTCCGGGTCAATTGGACAGTGTTCTTTGTACTTATCGTCGTCGATAAAAGAGGGTTCCAAAAATAATTCTGGATGTTCAGCCCAGTATTGGGAAAACTCGGTTAACGAGATCGGAGATAAAATAAATGGGGGAGCTGATAACGAAGAAAGATCGCCGTTGAATGAAGCGATTGACTTCAAGAAAGAAGTCCACGAGGATGAGCTTGCGTATTGAGACATGACTTGAAATTCTTGAGACTAAGTCTATTATTTTTTTTTAATTTATTTCCGGTAGAAAATTTTGATGTATCCTTATTATTGTGTCCAGACTGATGATTTGGTTGAAAACGTGAACAAACTGTCAGTTTCTATCCAATGTATGGTTTTTTTTCTTTGTTTTTTCCTTAGTACAACAGCTAGAAATTGGGTAAGAAAAGCCAATGTGATAGAGTCAAACTCAAAGAAAAGTTTACTTAAGAACTTATCGACGTAATATCGTTTTACTTTGGATAGTAATACTTGCACACCACAAGAATAAAACTATTGAAAAAATAAAACACAGCCCAATAAACGTGGTACTTGTCGAGTAGTCCAGGAAATGGGCAAAGGTTGGAAAACAAGAATAATCAACGAACGCAATGGCAAAAGGAGAAGTCCGCATCCGTGCACCGCACAATTCCGGAAGATAATGACTTACGTGAGAGGGCCCAAAAATGCTGCAGCTAGTAAGACGCGAACGGAAGGAGTTACTGGTCCCGTGAAGTGATTGACACAATGGTCGGTGCGATTACTCTAGGTGCTGTAACGGGATGAGGTACATATGGGAAAGAGCTTATTTTAGTTCGTTTAGGAGCTCCGGATATTCTTTGCACGGAAGTTTTTGTTGCCCGCCCTGAAAATTTACTGTTGACATGAAAAGTGTAGTTAAAGAATTAGGTTCTGGTGTATTGTCCATGTTTAAAAGTAGCTTGGACTGAGAAATTACAGAAGATGCTTCCGTTAAGGTAAAATACAGGTGATTTTAATGTTAGTAAAGACGGTTAGCCGAACCATTGAGTCGGAATCTGGGTTTCTACGGCCGACGCTGGATGTTATCGCTACTGTACCTGCGGATGACCATTCTAAAAAAATACCTATTAGTCTAGTGGTGGGATTTAAACAAGGAGCTTCGCTGAATTCTGCTTTATCTCTAGCCTGCTACTATTACGCCATTCCTTTAGCTAAAGATAGACACATGAGCCTCAAATCAGCTGGAAACAATGTTGTGGGAATACCGTTACTGGACACTAATGATGACCGAATTCGCGACATGACTAGACGCTTGGCCACAATAATATCCGAAAAGTTCAATAGACCATGTTATGTGACGTGGTCGTCACTGCCTAGAGGAGACCCCTCCATGTTGGTAACAAATCATTTATATATTTTGAAGAAGTGTCTCGATCTCTTAAAAACTGAACTCGGTGAGTAGAGTGAGTTACTTAGTGTTTATGATTGTAGTAAATAGTTTTTTTAAAGTAATACTATATGATTTGGCTCCAAAATACTGAATCAAACCTTTGATTCAAAAATACTTTGGAAAAATAATATAAAAATAGTTGATTGACTTGTCAGACTGCCGTTTGTACCCACCCATGAAGTCCTATCCCTTCCAAAAAGGAAGTACATAGGATGGGTCAAGATCATCGCGCCATTAAATATCGTAATAACTTCCAAAGGAAAAAATTACGAATGCAACGGCAAAGCAAAATTTTTATTCAAAATTATAGATGGCCGAACCGCTAAGGATTGCGGACCAAGCTAATTTAGATTTAATTTCATTTCCTCACTCTAGGGTACAAAGGTTATGGGGCTCATCAACCAAGTTGGATTCAGTGGCTCTTTTGAAGAGTCAAAGAGTGACGATTCCTATAGAAATGATCCTACTGTTGAATGCGTTAGTCAAAACCTGAAGCTGGTGAAATAAAAAATGGTTATTGGATACAACAATCACATTGCCTAATCATTGGGAACGCTTTGTTATATTCCAAATAAAGTATATGGTATAAAACATACTGAAGTACGTCGACAATTTTTTTAGTAGAAACAACAAGAAGAAAATAAAACTAAGAAGGAGGTTAATGAATGTTAGCTATCAAGTTATGTGGAAAGACCTCACTATTTATATGTTTCTTTAACTCTATTCATTCACCTCATCGGGAATGGAAAAAACCGATGAAAATTCAGCCCTAAGAAAAAGGCTAAAAATATTAATTCCGATTAGTTACCCGATTACTAGGAGAATTTTCCGACAGGAAAGTAAACATCCTTACATCTTTACACCCTTACATTTTTCCTTACTTTTCTTTTTTGGGTTTGTTCCCGCGCAAATCCTGCGTATGTGTCGAGTGATCCTCTTCTTAATAGAACGTGCGGAATCATGTTCAGCTTCCTTCTGGTATTACAATCGTTAGACGGAGTTGGTCCATCTCTTCCAGCCTGGACACGTATCCTGGCCCCTGGCTCTGTTCTTTACCGGCTTGGTATCTTTGCTTCCTGTTTGCCAAAATATTCACTATCAAGCTTTAATTTACGTGTATTAATCACTACTTCAAACTTGAATTATTTTGCCTTAAGCAATTGTAAGAATACGTAAGAAACCAACAATCAAATAATTGAAAAATGGCTGAATCCCATAGATGTATGTGAAAGCTAATGATGAGAAACATTAAAATTTTTTTGAGCTAGTAATTTGGAACTTTCGAGTGAAATGTCGATAATATAAAGGAAAATGCGGCTGTTGAAAACCTCTCAAATCATAAAAACAGTGACTAAGATGTGCAAGAATGATCTAAAGTTAAGCGAATCCAAAATACAGATGGAGTGGAAGAGAGTTGAGTCGAAACTGAGTAATAGAAGTATATCAGAACTATTTCTGTGTTTCCTCCTCTCTCAATAAATAATATATTGTTGCGCCTGGGAAACTTATGAAATAATCTGCAATATAAAAATGTATTACGAGGTCACACTTACCATTGACACATCCGTCTTGCTTTTTTGATAGCACTGAATCGTGGCCTCTCGGATAAAATGAGAAGGGAGACGCTGATGATGAAATCGTATAACTTGTCAATAGCTCAGAATTTACTAGCTCAAAAATTACCATTAATAACCACTACTATGATTATCGAATACTAACAATTATTTTTTGGAATTTTACCTCATTCCTTTTTCTTTTTTTTAGTGTACGTCAAAGGTAAGCACTTATCCTACCAAAGATCCAAGAGAGTCAACAACCCAAATGTCTCTTTGATCAAGATCGAAGGTGTCGCTACTCCACAAGATGCTCAATTTTACTTGGGTAAGCGTATTGCCTACGTCTACAGAGCCTCCAAGGAAGTTAGGGGTTCTAAGATTAGAGTTATGTGGGGTAAGGTCACCAGAACCCACGGTAACTCTGGTGTCGTTAGAGCCACCTTCAGAAACAATTTGCCAGCCAAGACTTTCGGTGCTTCTGTTAGAATCTTCTTGTACCCATCCAACATCTAAATTTGTTGATCGTATAAGTACTCTATTAAACATCGTTGTTTTCTCTTTTATTACTATTAATATTATTATATTTTGAGAATAGAAAAGACTAATATATATATATAGTATAATTTTTAAAATTAATTCCGTACAAAAGGTGAAAGAAATCATTCTTTCTTTAGTTGGTGTCTCTGGATCCCACTGTGAACGCAGTGGTGTGATATTTTCTATTAGAATGCGTGATCTAAGACAGGTGAAGCTATGACGGATAATAAAACAATAATTAGAAGAGTTTTGATGTTTTAGTAATGCAAGATATATATGTGTAGGTATATGCATATATACGCTTAATGTTTAGTAGGCAGAAGTTTCATAAAGTATATTTTAACATTATTTCGTTAATGTGGATAATTGTGTAATTTAAGCAGCAGAAATGTGGAATGGAAAAAATGCATAAAGTACTGAATGTTTTATATGGTAATTAAACATTCTATCAAAGAAGATAGGTATGGTCTCTAGATCTTCATGCTTCTTCTTTTGAAAAATCCCAATACTCTTTTGGCAGTTGAATGTTCTGGACATTGAATTGCTTTATTGTCTACACTTGCCTTACTGACCTCAGATACCATTATGGATGATCTCTCACTTCGGGCTGCTTTTTTAGTTTCTGAAGGGCATTTATCCCGGGCCATCGTTGGTATGGATTGATCTTTTGTGAGTTTATGGGATGTTGATATATTCGAAGCTGCGGTAAGAGAATTCCTCGAATTTGTGTAACTGTCGTCTTTTTTTGGACGTCTCTGGGAAGGTGGCGAAGGTTTCCGCTTGGAATCCATTGATGAGTATAAACTGGATTTGGAAGTATCATAAGAGTATAAGGAAAGAAAGCTGAACCTTTTTTTTGCCGATTCTGTTTCGTTGAGTGATCTTTCTGCTGGGATATTGACATGTTTTTTCGCTGAAGCTATCGTGTTTTTGCTACTTTTACCGCCCTTTTCACTGGGGTTCTCCACTTTCGTCTTTTCTATCGATTCACGTCCTTCATGTTGTTGAACAGGGGACTCTGGTAACCTCAAATCGTCAGACTCTTCGGTGACTGTATCGCATGATATATCACTGAATATGCCGCTATATCTCAAACTTTTGCGCTTCTGTTTGTATTTTTCATCATAAATTCTTGTTACTACATCAGCGTCCCTCTTATACTTGATCAAATCACCAGATACACTTTGCAACTCAACTGAGGGCTTTGCTACAGAAAACTGGCCGTGCGTAATTAATTTTGGAGAGCTTTCGATGGAAGAGGACGAGGTTATGCATGTATCCAGTGCAAGATATGGTGTGGAGTCAAATGGGGATGTGTCTCTTTGATTCAGCGTTTGTGCTGAAGTCCTATTTTTCGCTTTTTCGTTGATTTCATATATGGGGAGTGCATTTGAACTGTAGGAAGGCGTTGTGTATGAGCCAGGATGATATGAGGTTGGTCGAGGCTTTGTATGAGATGAAGAAGAAGTACTGTAGAAATTTTTAGAAGATTGGAGGCTATTTTGATTTTTATTTTTATTGTATTGATGATTTTGTGATGAAGTCATATTATTTGGTTGGACCTTGTTTGTTTGAATTATAGCAGACGATTCTTTTTCTAAGTTTGATACAATATTACTTCTAGAAATTGTACTTCTTTTAATCGGTGTGGTTTCGATTATAATATCACCTGGACTTATGACTGGCGGAGGTGACAGATTAGTGGCCATGTTGCCCGTGGTTTGTCTAACATTTTGTACTGGGGATAATGATTGTTCATGACTTAACGCATATTCTCTATCCGCATTCACCACTGCCTGCAAAGCAACAGATGCAGCAGAGTTACTTCTATTGTGCCTATTCGATCTCCTTATAGGTGACAGCCGCTGGTCAGACGCAATTGAAGCCGGCCTGGCTATAATGTGGTTTTGTGACTCTTGGGGTGGAGCGGGGAAAGTGATTAAAGTTGAATCAATAACCAATGAGTCTCTCTTATCACTTCTTGAGCCAATAGAAGAGGTGGAACAACTGGATTGTGGTCTGGATCCATATCTTCTTCTTGGTTTCGCGAACCTGAATACGGACTGTGTGTTGTGTAACTTGTCCCATTCATCAGGTGTTATAGACAAGAATGAAAAATGAGGCTTTAGCCATTCATGTTTCTTGATTTGCTTCAAGTTTATTCTTTTCTTGGGATCTGAAACCAACATGCGTCTTAATAAGTCTCGAGGTATAGGAAGAATATAGTCGGGGAATTTCAATGGTGTGGAGTTAATATAATTATAAAGCCTTCCTATATCACTGCCTTCAGGGTTATTTGGATCATCATCCCACGGTAAGTATCCAGCTAGCATTGCATAAAGTATAACACCGCATGACCATACATCTGCCTTCCTAGCCTCGTATGGTTCAGCGCTTGTCACCAGTTCAGGCGCTGCGTAGCATGGAGAGCCACATGAAGTTTTCATCAATTCGTTTCGTGAGCAAAACTCATTAACAAACCCAAAATCTGTAATAACTAAGTTTTCATTCTTGTCCAGTAATAGATTTTCCAATTTGAGATCTCTATGAACAAGACCCTTAGAATGTATGTAATGGACTCCACTTATTAGTTGGGAAAACAACCTGCATGCATTCACTTCTTTGAGCCTCCTTTTTTTTTGAATATATTTATAGAATTCTCCCCCGCATGCATATTCTAAGACGATACCAATATACCTAGAATTTTGCAATACTTCTTCTAATTTTACGATGTTTGGATGCGATAAGTGTTTTAAGGCGTTGATTTCTCTGTATATTTTAACTTCCTTCCTGTAATCACTCGATATGCTATCACGTTTGATAAGTTTAATTGCTACTTGTTTTGGGAAGTCAAAGGTTGAATTAGAGCTGCTCGAAAGATTCTTTGGCCAGCCTAGCTTCACTTTTCCGAACTCCCCTTCTCCTAACGTAGAGCCTAAGATATAAGGACCAAACGTTACGTGTTTGCGCCTTTGTTCATCTGTTCTTTGAGGGTACTGAAATGTGTCAGACAAATCGTTTGCAAACCCTCCGTAGTATGTATGACGTTTATTTGTGTACGACATTAAATTCTTGACACTCTAAATGAATATAAAGAAGTAGTGGCCAATTGAATATTCAACGCCGCTTGGCCTGCCTTTTGTGTGTAATGGATGGGTAAAAAAACAGCAATTATTGGGTTTAATTAGCAATCAAAAATTCTCGCAGTACGTCACAAGAAACAAATTAATGCAAAATGTGGCACAGTCGAAAAAACTGCGAAAATGTGCTAGAGATGAGAAGGACCGTAAAAAGCAATAGCAATGTACCAGATTTTGTAATCCGTTTTATTATAGATTTACTCGATGGCCTAAAACTTGAAATATATTTAAATCGATGAAGGGGTTGAAACAGGTGTTGATCTGAGTTTCAGAATTTTTCTCTTGTTTACCTTTTCGCTGTTCTGCACTCATTCTTTCGATTGTTTTCAATTGCTTTTTTAGGAAGTGCGGCTTTGTTTACATAAAAGGTGCGCGGGATTTCAATGCAATATGAAATTTAAAAGGATACGTAACGATAGCTCTATTATTTAGGGTTCCTAAAGTGATATACTTTATGGATATACATTTATCAGATTGCTGAGTGTACAGGGGGCTACGCCTTCTTTTAAGGGAGTAAAGAAGATAGATATGCATTGCATCGGCGACATATTAATTGTGCAGATAGAGCTGATGCGCAAGCTGAAGAGGTTCTGTTTATAGAGAGTCATACACTAACTTAAGGGTGACCGGGCCCTATTGTACAGTGGTTATGTTGTGATCGAAGAGAAACAGCTTCATTTTTACTCGGTTCCTTGTTCCTTTTTCTAATGGAAAGTGCATAAGTATTACGAAAAACGCTCAAGAGAGAAGGGCGAGTGTCGTAATCAGAAAAAAGGGCCCCTTATAGACGAAAATTATAAAGGTTATCTCCTAGCTCGGTGCCCTTATCATAATCATTAATACAACCAGGCAACATAAGTGTGATATTTCGTATTTATGGTAAACTTATTGAACAACTCAGGCCACCAAAGAAAACTCTCAATTCAGCGAAAAGTAAGCGAGAAAGTATCGTAAGCTTTCTTTCCCTAAGTTTGACTGATTCTTGCTTGACTCTTGGACTTAGTATGTGACGCCATACGGTTTTTCTTCCTGCGTAGAGATGAAAGAAAATTTCCCCGCGCGGCTGAATACAAAAGCGCCTAGACTCATTTGAGTCATAATTTAACACATCTCTGCGTGCCTTGCAGGAAGACTTGAATGTGTATTTATGGCTAATGTTACCAGGCAAATAGAAAAAAAAACACTAGTAGCCCACGGGTAGATCAGTATTAACTAAATTATGTACGCATATGTAGAGAATATTAAGGAATAACTAGGGAGAAAAATAAAATTCGCTGAACTTATGATGCTAAAGGAAAAGTGGCGGTATTAAAAATTTTCTGTGGTAGAAAAGTCAGTACGGGTTGGGAGAAAAAATGTTGGGAATCTAACTCTCGTCACCTTCACTTTCCCAGCATTTCTTCACAAACCGCTCCATGTTAACTTTCTTTTTCATTTGCCCCACTATCCATGGATGCTTTAACATTTGCCTGGGAGAAGGCCTCTCTCTGGCATCTTTTTTCAAACAATACTCGATAAAAGATTTAAATTTTTTGCTCCAGGATATGTCTAGTTCAGGTTCGTCCTTCAATTGAGGAGAAAACGTCAAGATCATGGTCAATAATTCTATCGGAGCCACGTTTTGCGTTATTTTTTCAGATTCAAATGGGAACCGCCCTCCAGCAACCTCTAGAAGAGTTAGTCCTAAGGACCATACATCACACGTTACGCTATATGGTTGACCCTGTATTCGTTCTGGGGCCATATAGAATGAGGTTCCGGTAAACGTCATTGCTAAAGAGTTGACAGCCTCCCCACTGACGCCAAAATCGCATAATTTGACTTCTCCCTTTTCATTAAGAAGAATGTTTTGAGGTTTGATATCTCTGTGAATAACCTTCCTTTCATGTAAATATGATAAACCCCTTAAGACAGATTCTGCTATCTTTCCTATCACCCTCTCGCTTATTCTTCCACCACGTTTTAACAGGTTTTTATAAGTTGCCTCCAGCGATTTTCCTCCCATATATTCCATGGCGATGTATATCGAAGAATTCTGTTCGTCAGTAAACATGCCATAGTACTGCACAATGTAATTAGATTTAAAACTCTTATTGAATTGTAGCTCTCTAAATATTTGCTTTTGATATTCTGGGTCAGTATTCATAGTGTTGATTGTCTTTAATGCAAAAACCTTTTTCCCCTTTTTCAATCGACACTTGGCTACACAGCCACCAGCACCTTCTCCTAAAATTCCTAGTGTAATAATCTCGTTCTTGAGATGCCCAAACTTCCATGCTTCTTCATCTAATCGGTCTACATCCTTCCCTTGTATTAAAGCAGAACAAGAAATCATGTTATTTGCACTTAAAGGGGTGGAGTTGCTCCCGCTACTGCTTAAGTCATACGCAGAGAGGAGTGTCGAGGGGTACGAATCCTCGCCTCCTGGTGTGCCGAGATCTTTCCTCATAAAATTGGTGTCTATATTGGATGGCTTAGTGGAAAGAAGATCACCAGACAGTGGTTCCTTGTAAGTTGTATCAACATGCAAGTTCGAGAATTTTTCATAAAGTTGACTATCGCCGACAACTCTATATTCCTTACCATCTTGTTTTTGTGTTAGTACCAAGGGTGGTAATGGAGGTGGCACTGGCCTGTTTTTAATAGTTGTAATAGATTTTGTAGACGTTGATGATCTATTGTACAGTAAAGTAGAACTTGAAGCCATAGATGATGTGGCGGAAGTAGCTGAAGTACTATTGTTGGAATATGGGCTTTCGTTTACCGACGAATACGGTGATCGGTTGAGATGTTGTCCATCATTGGCGTGTTTCGCATTTTGAACTAAATTTACGGGAAGCGTTAATTTTGGAGTGTTTTGGTGACTCCTATTGGATTCTGGTGGTCTGAACATGGAAGCCATTATACTGGGTATATGATCTATTTTGTAGATTTGATAACAGTGTTCCTTACGCGAATCAGATAGTACTTGTTACTAATAAAAGGTTTAATTTCTCAGCGAGCGAATTTCATACAAATCAGAAGGTAGCCAACATATAAATATATGAATATATGTGTGCCTACGTGTTTGTCGAGATTTTTAATGTAAATAAGCGGAAAATTTTGAGCTTTTTCAGTTGATCCCTTTGATTCACACTCTTTTTCATCCTTCAACTCTAAGGATCAGTTTATTTCTTTTTGAGTTTTTTTCGCATTGAGAAAGCCAACACCAACAAAGGTAAAATAGGTCCAATAAATACTACTACGCCTTGAATAGTTTAGCAATGACAGACGTGGTTGTGGAGTTTCCTTATACATCTCAAAGACCAAAACTTGCGTTTTCAGAAATGCTTTCTTTCTCTATAATAAAGAATAAAGCAATCGTCTTTTGTATTTATATAGATACTTTCAATCTTACAATTTATGTTTACTTCAGTTAGAAGAACATTTGAGAAAATTTTTTAAAAAAACAAAAGCTGAAGTAAAGACTAAGTATTACACAATTTATTCATACAATTTCCCTCCACAAACTCAAACAGCCTAAACAATATATATTAATTTTTAGCAGTTTCAAGCTGTCTCTTGCCATCTGAGACTTTTCCCGTAAACGGCTTATACAGAGTTATCAATCCATCACTATCAACTGTAGCAACCAGATCTTCAATGTATCTGTGGTAAGCAACAGTATTGACCTTATTATTTTCTCCTATTTCTCTTCTACAGCCCCCAGTGTGATAAAAAGCCATGCTTTCCGCCTCCACTTCGTCGGATATAATGCCTTGAAAGTCCTCATTTATTTCGTTATAAATAGCAAAAACTGGTTCAAAGTTCCAGTGATAAACATTACCAAGTCCTCCAACAGTAACCACCTCCGTGGGTGAAAGAGCAGAAAATTGAATTTTGGACACTTGCTCACTATAAAAATGATGAACTTTGAATAGTTCATTTACTTTATTGTGTTCTTGATTGATATTTGAATCAGCACCAGCATCCGCTGAAGCGATAACCGCACGTATATCCCAAACTTTGAGAGCACCACCACTTGTTCCGGTCATAAATAATGTATCAACAAAGGGTGATACAGCAAAACAACACATTTTGCCATCCAAAGAATCGCTCAACGTCCAAAGGGGCTCTTTACCCGTTTCATTACCCCAAAACCTTATAATGCCGTCATCGGAACAAGTAGCTAATATTTGGTTGTTTAAAAACTTAATTTCTTGAATATTTTTTATGCCGGGAACAGGTATTGTACGAAGTACTTCTCCTATCTTACCTGAGTTATCTACCAATTTTATTGTAGCATTTTCACCATCAAGATTTTTTTCCTTAGTTACTGCTAATGTTTTTGAATCGTTAGAGATTGCAAAATCAACGCAGGGTTTATCGTTTTGATTGCCGGACGATGCTGTGTTTAAAGGAGCGGGCGACTCCATCATTGTGTAAACGGGCAGTTTAACCCCCTCTCTGAACCACGCCAAAGAACCATTGGTAGAAAGGGCTATCACTTTTACATTTATTTCACTGTTATCAACATAAATCATCTTTACAATCGTTTCACCGGAAAATTCCCATTTTGGAGTCAAAACAGTCTGCTCTACCTTTTGAGACTCCGTGGTATAATCCGGTTGCTCTAATGGTTCTAGATTGCTTTCAATTTTTTTGTAGTGAAGTCCGAGTGGCACTATACAATCCACTTCAAAAATTTCACTCCCTTGAGAATATAAAAGTGGCACGCTTAAAACACCTTTAGATTTATCACACGAACTATCGTTAGTAAAAACCAGACTCCTAAGTGTAGATGGAGATTCGTCAACCTCTGGACCAAAGATGGGCTTCAAACTTGAGATATGTTGGTATAGTGAAGGTATTGATTTTTTCCAAATTTTGAACTCTTCATTCTTAATTTTGTTGTCTTCTGCAATATCTAAAGTACTCATTGTAAGTAATTAAGGAAGGAAGGAAATATAATACTGAGGATACGTAGTTGGGAATAGTGTTTTTTGATCCAATCGAATCACCTTGAGTGTGCTAAGTACTGCTTGAAAAAATCAATACCGCTTATTAAAATTTCGCAGCCAAATCGGCCGAACCCTTTCGAGACAGAGATAGCTCCATTCACGTGTAATGGAGCCTGAAGTAAAGAGAAGTCGAGTAGGCGGCGCCTATGCAAGGGCTCCTCAATTGACATATTCTCACGATGGGGCATATATATATATATATATATATGTATATTTAGGAGAACCGGTATTCGATTAGGCAGTTTTGTACCACTATAAACCTCTTCTTATTAGTTCCTCATAGTATTGGATATTGAGTTGCTTTTTTCTTGCCAGTATTAGATGTTGCAACCTTTCTTGCATAGATTCTAACGAGTCAATCTGCTGGAGATATTGTTCCTGATTAGTAGACACCCAATCCAAATGCCTGTTACACTTCCACTTCGTGCATACCTCATGTATTTTGGTAGCCTCCTCATTATTCCCAATCTCTTTGACGAATTCCTCCACAGGGCAGGGTATTCGCTCGTATGTAGAACAATAGCCGCATATGTTTCTCCTGGCCCTGCTCCTGCTGCTATTCTTCTTTTTCTTCCTTTTTGCACCTTTGATATCTTCTTTACCGCCTTCCGCACCGTTTGCAGCATCATCGTCCAGCTTCCGCATTTCCGTATACACGTTATCCAACCATCCCAAATATACTTCCAAAAGTTCTAGCTTTTTTTTGAATGATGGTAGGGATATCTCTTGAATTTCTTGAAGATCATTCTCAAGAGTCTTCAACGTCGTGTCCTTTACAACAATTTGATCAAAAATTTCCTTTTCGTCATCGGTTTTTACAACTGCATTATTATTAATGAAATCGAGTTGTCCAAATTTCTTGAATTTATCTATGTGTCCTGTTTGTTCGACCATTTCCTTAACGACTGCCCTATCCTCATCCATTTTCAATCGTGACCAAATGTCATTCACAAAATCTCTACCATGTTCCTCGGAGCAATATTTACTATCCTGTAAACACGGTTTGTAGCAATCGCTTATCCTACATTTTCTTTTCCACAAAGTTTTCGGCAAGCTCATTTCACCATTTATTATGGCGTCCTTATTTTTGCCAGTAATCCCCGTTTGACAATAGGGACAATAAAATGAGAACACCAAGTCCTTAAACTGTTCAGGAATATGAAGGCAGGTGAAATGGAACCAGTCATCACAACCGTCACATCCCACCATTAGCTCCCCATAATCTGGTTTTTTACATATGCAATACACATCCTCTCCTGTATTCGGATTTCTTTTTAAACTAGAGTGCGGTGGACACCATTGTGGCAATGACATTGGAAACACAGACAGAAAATTATTAAGATCGAAGTAGTCTTCTTTCAAACTTCCTGCATTTTGTTCTTCTGATGAGCTCTGTTTACATTCAAAAGTTAGCATTTACAAAGGCTTCATTTTGAATTGTGTATAATTTTACCCGCCTTAAAATATTCACGGTATCTACAATCTAGCCAAATATATCAATTGATCTGTGGAAGGCAAGCGTAGTCTTCTGTACTTTCATTCATCTGAAAAAGTTTATCTGTTAAGTCTATCGAATATAACCAAACTAATGGCAGTGTATATAAATAAGTATGGAAATATGAAAAAGTTGATAAAAAAGTATAATGCAGTGAAAAAAAGGGAAGAAAATCGATTCACCAGTGAAGAAAGAATGCATGTACCTTCACAGTCTGATTGATCTCTCCATTGACAAATTATTTAACAGTTTATCGTAGGTAGCAGTGACTTTGACTTCACAATTAGGATCGTCAGTCGAGTCTGCAGGCAATGTTTCTAAGGATTCTTTGTCGGGATTAGGCGCGGAAACATCGGAATCCACGCCGGAAGTAAGTGTCGAAGCGCTATTCTGAATGGATTCACCATAAATGTTTTCCAATTCTACGTTGTTGGAATTGACGTTCTGAATCAAATCATCGATGGAATCAATACCTTTAGCCTTCATAATTGCTGATCTTAACACAGCACCTGATGGAATCTTTGGCAAAATCTTCGGATTAGCTGGGCTAAATAAACTAGTGGCAGCCGTTTCATTATTGAAAGCTGAAACTGAAGAAGATGATGTTGACTTATCAACAATTTGTGTGTTGCTAGGCATATGGCGTGACTGCAGCGGTGTTTGCCTTGTTGATTCATTTTCAGGATATAAAGACCTCTGCTGTTGAACAAAGAAACCCCATTTATGTAATTCACCTTCTTCTTCTTCCTGCTTTTTACAACCTGCAGAAGTACTCGACGATGAATTCTTGAACACCAGCGGTTTACCTGTGAAAACATCGATGGTTTTACCGGAATCGGTTGCCATTAAATGTGGCCTTGCTGTGATTACATCATTCTCAGGTTGTATTTTCTCTTCAGGGACATGGTAACCGGATTCAACGTGCTTTAATGCTGGTAATTTTGAATCTTCGCCATATGAGTCAACGCTTTCCTTGGAATCATCCCTACCGGATCCCAGGACATCATTCAGATTTGGGTTGTGCGAAAACAATTCAAGTATGTTGCATAAGTTTTGTTCTAAAAGTAGCAGCCTTACAAGATTTTCCTTTTCTTGTAATGGTAGTTCACCAGATTTCCTCTTTTCGAACATAGAATCTATTGTATGCTGAACATTATGGTGCAAAATGTGGAACTTTTCGATATATTTTTTCAGCAAGTATCTTTTCGTGGTATCTTTCTTAACCTTTATGTTCTTATCGCTCAACAAGTTCAGTTTTTCTAGGACGCTTTCAGCGGTCATAGTAACTAAAGAGCCATCGAATAGTAAATCATCCTGCGAATCCAATTCATCTAATTGGAAAGTCGAATCCATGGTCCGTCTCATATTTCTCATCAAGCACAGCGCTATTCTTGATTGAATCTCTTCCGATATTAAATCATAGTCAAAATCCAAACCAATCAAGTTGGGAGAGTCTCTCGCAAATGCGTAAAGCGTAGATGAAAAACTGTTTTTAGCAAACAGACCCTTAACGTCCAATACACAAGAGCTATCTGATTCTCCATCTGTGTTAGTTTGCTGAACAGGTGAGTCCCCACCATTCATTAAATAGAAGTTTTCAACGTTTTGATTAGTCATCGACACATGCGAGAGTGATTTGCACTTAATCAAAATGTTACAAACGACGGCTAGTTCTTTTAACGTCAAATTATTGCTATCCAAATGTATCCTCTTCAGGTTCGGAAATCTTGGTAAATACTTGTACATGTAGGGTAAAATGTCGGGAAAGCATTGTGGCAAATTGCTCAAATCCAAAAAAATCAAGTTAGGTAACTTCGAAAGGTATTTCAAAAGCAAAGCTAAATCGTAAGAAGTCGAAATATTGGTACTGTTCAAGATGAAATATCTCAAGTTATTATACGATAGGGCAGACAATTTACCGACCATTGACTTAACCATGGTAGATAAATCATTAAAGGCTAGATCCACACCTTGGACATTATACTGAGACATCCAATTGAAGATGAATTTCAGACAATCCTGGGAGATATTGGAAGTAGTGGCACCTGCCAAGCCAAGCCTGATGCCCGATTCTGGGAAGTTTTTTTGGGTGGCAAAGGATGTCAACAAACGTGCGAAGCATGAGTAAGGAATCTTGTTGAACTGAATACCATTCAATAACAATTCCTCCAAAGGTTTGTGACATCTCTGCGATAATACGTCAGTAAATAAATCCCAATCCATATTATGGCGATACAGTGATTCAGCGAGGTCAGATTTGACTTTCGTTTGAGAAATGTCCAGTTTGTTCAATGATTTGTTTAGCAAAAGGAACTTACACAGTAGTTTCCACCCATCTTGGTCGATTCGTACATTTCTTAAGCTCAATTTGTCTAGAACTGTGGAGTTGACTAAGGCAGAGATGATTATCCTGAACATATCCTGGTTTAAAGCAACATTATCAAAAACTATTGTGTGAATGGGAGCAATGGTTATGAAATCACAAAATGAAAGGATATCAATCAACGTAGGCTTAGGGTTTAGAAACTTCAATATTTGTAAGGGAGCAGTCTTATCCTTTACTTGTCTTAAAGTAGATGGAATAGGTAAAATTTCCCTTAAATGGCAACACCTCGTGTAAATAACGTCCAATGTGACCTCATTGTTTTCCATGGAATCACCGTCTTGACAGTTATCTTGATCAGGTTCCTTGAAATAGTGCTCATGCATGTGAATGGGCTTATCAATGCCAGCTTTTGAAAGGCTTTCTGCAAGCTTATTATTCTCGAACTCCTGGCCAGTTTCCACGTTTGGTGGTGGCACCTCTTCACTTTGTTTTGTAATGGTGTCTTTTGATGACTTTGCGGTAAGCTTACCGCCTGCGTCCGACGCGGTTTTAAAGCTAGCCACTTCAAAGGCTATTCTATTAGCAGCAAAATGAGCTTCTTGCTGATGCTTAGCAGCCTCCCTTAGAGCTAGCTTTTGGTTTTCCAAGGCCAGTATATACTCTTTAGAATTCTTCGTGTACAACGGCCCCTTAATGTTAGAATTGGTCGACTTCGCCGATTGATTGCTACTGGAAATGCCCACAGAAATAGAAGGAATCTCGCTTACCATGTCATCTGGGATAAGAATATTCCCCTTTTTTGGAGTTCTTGAAGGAAGTTGTTGAGGAGGGTCGGATTCGAATTTATCGACGGCAAACGATACCCTTTTCAATGAAACCGTAGATAAATCTTTTACTGTAAGTGCAGGGGAGGGAAGTACTGATGGTAATGGTGACACAGGAGTAGGCGGTTTGCTAGCTGTTGGAGCCGGTCCTCTCATTGGTGATGAAAGCTCTTTCGCACGTTGGTCAGAAGTACCAATTTTTGTAGCGTCGTTAGGCTCATTCGCAGGGGTGCTAGTATTAACAACAGGTAATGGTTTTTTAGCGGTGGAAGCAGAAGAAGAGGTAGATCTTTTGCCGAACAGAGACCCGAAAATTGACCTTTTGGATTTTTCTCCATTAGTTGAGTTACTTCTCTTGATAGTAGCATTCGACGGTGAAGAAATTAGTGGGAGCTTCCCCTTGCCAACAGAAGCAGCCGCGGTGGCGTTTATGCTCGGGTTTGCCAACCTTAGTTTGGACGAGACCACAGCATTGGATATAGAGGTGGAGCGCTTCTTTCTTACAAATTGAGTACCAGATCTGTTGTCATCATTATCTATAACATCTATAGCGTCCACGGTATCCAAATTATCAATGTCGGCAGAATCGCTTCGGTTACCACTATTAATAGGAGTAAGTAATGGTATGTTATCAGTGTCCGACGCAGACATATTGCCATTGTTTCTCTCCAAATCTGGTTTCTCGATATTAGAAAGTGCTGCATTAGATACCGATGAGGACCTCGCACGAGGCTTATCATTGCTAGTCCTGTTGCCACTCGTGCTATTTTCTCCATTTTTTAAAGTGGACTTAGATGAAGAGGATGCTGGCGACGTAGAAGGCCTCGATGCCTTAGTATTCGTTTTCCGCCTACTCTTGCCTTTATATAACCAATCTACGGGCACATCGAACTCGGTGTTAGTTATCATAACCTAGGTACTATCACCACTCCTATTCTTGCTTTGGTAGACTTTCGTTCCTGCTCTTTCTATAGGACTACTATAGATAATATAAACTAAATTTTAGCTTTGTGCTGTAGTGTTATTTCCCAAAACAAACTCTTCTTTCTCTTAGTCTTCCCGCTCGCTTATTTGCTCACGATACCAAGAATTCTTTTTTTTTTCCTTCTTTTCTTTTTCTTACACTACCCTCTTCTTGTTCTTCCTTGCGTTTTTACCCCTCTTCCCTTTATTTTGCAGCAAAAAGAAAGATAGGAAGGCAAAAGGAAAAGGACCATAGCGACGGCAGAGCTGAACAAGCAAGGAAAGGGAAGAAAAGATGAATAATCCGTCGCAATGATGACTGCGCGGTCATGGGATTTCAATTGGCAAGGACTAATATTGTGATTGTTTGGGGTACGGCGCAGAAGGTAATTCTGTAACCGTAATGCCCGTGCTATGATGATTGCATCACTAAGACGTAATGTGGAAACACCGCTTTTTGCTCCGCGGACATCGACCTAAGGAGAAATGCCATATTATTTCCGGGTATATCCGCGCCAAACCTCTCGGGGCCGAAGTTCGGACGCTTTATCTCCGCTTAGCCAAGGCCGTCAGAGGCGATAAGGTGCGTTGCACCCCAATTAGCCATAAGGAAGAAAAAAAAAAGCATGTATGATCATGATGATGCAAAATTGAGAGGAAAAATGACTCAGGCTATTTATATAAGTAAATGAAAGGGTTTGAAGCCTTTTTCTGTTTCCATTCTTCGCTCTTCCGCATACTTGTATTCATTCACAAAAGTATTTTTAAGTCAGCAAGAACGTCCCTTCATATAACAATTGAATAAGGAAAATATAACACATTTCAACCTGATGCTTCCTATTATAACGAGATTGGCAAGACCTGCTGTGATGACCGCTAGACCTGTGAATGCCATAGGGGTTTTGAGAGCGTCCAGCATAACGAAAAGACTTTATCATCCCAAGGTTATAGAACATTACACACACCCAAGAAATGTCGGTTCACTAGATAAGAAATTACCCAACGTCGGCACGGGCTTAGTGGGTGCGCCAGCGTGCGGTGATGTGATGAGGTTGCAGATCAAAGTAAACGACTCTACTGGCGTTATTGAGGACGTCAAGTTTAAAACTTTTGGATGTGGCTCCGCCATTGCCTCCTCTTCATATATGACTGAATTGGTACAGGGAATGACCTTGGACGATGCCGCGAAGATTAAGAACACTGAAATTGCTAAGGAATTGAGCTTGCCCCCCGTCAAGTTGCACTGCTCTATGTTGGCGGAAGATGCGATCAAAGCAGCTATTAAGGATTACAAGTCCAAGAGAAACACTCCAACTACGCTATCGTAAGGAAAAAGAAGACCAAGACAAGAAAAAAACAAGGACAAGAACAAGCCCTCCAACGAATTCGACTTAGCTTGTATAAGCATGGATGTTCCTCATTAATATTGTCCTATTTCCTCCCCTTAATCTAGCATTTCCTTTCTCTCCCTCTTCTCATGCATATCTTCCTAGATATATTTCCAGGGTGAAAACGGAACGGGCAAGCTTGTTTCGGCTTACCTGGTACTACGAGCACTTTTCCTTTACTCTTCCTCCCATTCTTCCCTCCTCCTTATATATCTGTACTCTCATGCGTGGTATATGGCATCATTATTATATAAATATTCTTTAGTTGTAAAAGACTGTTTCATTTAACACTATTATCGCTACACAAAACTAGGCTTTAATCATTTCTTCCATTTTAATGCACTTTTAAAGGAATACCAGTGAAGTTTTTACTTTTACTTTTCCGATATATATATATATATATATATATAAATAAATAAGCTAACACGAGATGGAGTTGGGAGCATCAGATCATTGTTTCTTACCGTACTTAACTTCTCTGAAGAAATCCATGACATTGGTGAAAACCACCAATAATAAACCACCACCGGGGGCAAGTCTCATGACCTTTGGCGCAAACCCCTTATATAATGCTTTGAACCCTTCCTCGCGGTAAACTAAAAGCACCGAAGGCAGGGACCAGTTATACCTTCTAAGGGGCCCGGAACTCCTTTGAATCCTTGATTTCACCACGTCAAATGGTGTATTCAACAAACACCCGACAGTACCACCAATTGCACCCGCGATCAAATCATTTCTTGTCTTTTCTGTGCTTGTCTTAGCCGCCGGCAAAAGCTTCCGAACCTGGAATATTATACCGAAGTAACCGGCATTCCAAAGAACGTGTCTCCAGATGGTGGCTTCTAGGCCATTGAAAAGCGACAAAACACCGCCTTTTACAACACTGTTCTTTACCACTTCAATTGGGGTCTTGAACTGTGAATTCACATCCTGTAACCTGATCTTTACCAGTTCAAAAGGCGCGACGATAAAGGCTTCCACAGCACCAGCAGACGCACCGCTACATATAGCAATTTTTTGAGTCATCTCCCCATTGGGAGTGGGGAAAACCTTTTTATAAAACGTTTGAAATGTATCGTTTCCAGAGAACTTAATTGCTCTTTTTGGAGCTTCCATTAATATAGGTGAGGTGATACCTTTGTAAAGATGAGAAAACCCTTCCTTCTTGACAATTTTTGTAAGACAATCCATCACGCCCGTGTAGTGGTCCGCTGCTACCTTCGCCGCAGCAACAACCGGGTTGCTTTTGGTGGTGACTTGCAATTGCATTCTTGTCTTCACCACGTCTAATGGATACATCACCAACAGCTCTGAGACGCCGGCAATGGCACCCGCTGTGAACTGGTATATGAACGGCAAAGGTTTATTATCTATAGAAGTCATCTTACAGTTCTTTTTGTTTCACCCTCGTTACAGCTTTACCTTGAGGATAATGAGAGATAAAGGCCCTCAAAAGTCACTGATATATACCACGGCGGTCGCCCTCACAGAAATCCCCGAGAATCTGCCCTTCACCAAATCAGATCTAGCCAGTTCGCAGTTTTTTTTTCCCTATCTCTATCGCCGCATTATGAAAAGATCCTGGGGTAATAATGGGAATGAACTGAAAAAAACCAATATTGATCGAAAAAGGGCTTCGTATTGCTTGTAGCAATACGGGCGAACTCAAGTAACTCCTCGGGCCAGCGGCTTGGGAAAAAAATTGCCCCGTTGCGTATTTTTTGATGACACTGGAATTACCAACTACCTACTATGTATTACTTATGCCTATGACAAAGGAATGAAATTCCCGACGATGCAAATTGGGATGTTGTACCTATCCCTTCTGATAGTGAAACTAAAACAACATGGCCGTTTGCGGATTCCATCCTTGGTTCGAAGACTACAACTTGTTAAGACAGCCTTCTGACCCTTATCAAACGCTATGGACCCGTATTTTTCCCAGAAATTCACTGCGCTTTCCTCTGTCATCAACTCGTAGATTGCAAGCTTCCCATCGCGTAAATCATCAACCGTGCAATCGACTAGTGAAGCAAACTCTTTGTTGGCTCTGTAAATTTCACCGGTACGCCTACACAAGCACGCAGGCATGCTCATGGAGGTGAAAACACGATCGTACGACAATAGCATTCTCTCAAAACTTTCTTCCACTAAAACTAAGTCAACATCCTTCAATGAACGCGCAATGGTTCTGAACGCCGGTCTGATGGTGGATAGAGGTTTCAGAATCCTTTGCTTGGATGATTGATTCATATACTTGTCCATGTAGTCTTGTAGTCTGGCGTAACCCTTGGCATAATTGTATGGCTTCAACAATCCTGCCTCAAGCTTTGCATTTATGACCAATTTCAGCCGATCTTCTGGTGTCATCTCCGTCGACGGATCTGCTGCAGTTAGGAAAAATTGCTCCTTCGGTGTCGGTGCACTATTTTCGTTTGCATTGGCTAGAATTTGAGATTCTTCTTTTCCTTGATCTTGTTCATCTCCTTTTGAGGCATTGTTAAAGGAATCTGATATAATAGGCGGTATTCCACGTTCTTGTCCCGATATTTCGCTCGCATTCCTATGGTTGTCGTTTTGGTATTCTAACGGCGATTGTGTAGTTTGTGAGCCATTTTCCAAGTGAACGTTACTCGTACTGCTAGAGCTTAATGATGTTTGAGTCAACAAAGGATTTTCAAGCATAGAAAGGAATTCATTTAAAGAACTAAATTCTGAACCAACATTCTCGGACACAAATACAGGTTGCTGTGGAAGCAGCAAACTGGTTGTATCATTTACGAGGGAGGAGTCTAACTTCGACGACATTACTCCATATCTGGAGCCGCTACTACCAACTGAATCATTAGAGTTATTCTGATGATCAAACAAATTTCCACCATGTGCTCCAATTGCATATTTTCCTGGTATAATATCACTATCCTCCGGAGAACTTTCATGCTGTGACGGCCTCTCATTCGGAACTGCAATGTCATCTTCCCTGCATAGATGAGCAATGTCCCTCTTCACACACCTAGAACATGGCCTTTGCTTATCACACACAACATGTGACCGTTTACAAAATAAACAGGTTTTAAAAGCCTTGCTGGCTCGTTTTACACCACTGTTTGCTGACATTATTTCGCCAGTATATATAGGTATATATATTCTGTGTTGATTAAAATCCCTAAACTTTAGCTTACTGGCAAAGAACTTCCGCAAACTTTCTCATATAAATTACTTTTCTCCTCCATCCCAGGGACCTCATCCTTTTTTTTTTTAATATTTAGGTATTTTTCATTTTCCTTCGTATTATCTGTGTTATTTTTTCTTATTTTCTGCCATACCAAAGCACTATATTCTCCCCATCTAAGGAGCGGATCTGTAGAAAAAACATTCTATACCATTGGAAAACCCTTTTCCTAATTAATGCTTCTCGGCGGATAGAATATGACATAACTTTTAAAGTCGTACATAATTAACACAAATCGAAGAACTGTCAGTGAAGAGTCTAAAAGTGCAGCGAACGTTTAGCTATCACTTTTAAAGTAATAACATTCAGGTCGCAGGTTAAAATAGCACTTCAGCGCACAAACAAATAATACTGGAGTCAAAATTATATAAGGTTGTCATGATAAGGATATCCCCAATCGTTAGACCTACACTTCCATTTTTTGGAACTTTCCTTAAATCAAGCTCTCAGTTAATACCTCATACGCTAGCTCTAAGACGGGCCGTATCAAAAAACGTTGCATTAAGAAATTATTCAGTGGATAGTGAACAACCGAAACATACATTTGATATTTCGAAACTTACTAGAAATGAAATTCAGCAATTGCGAGAGTTGAAAAGAGCAAGGGAGAGAAAGTATAAAGATCGCACCGTCGCATTTTATTTCAGCAGCGTGGCGATACTTTTCTTAGGTTTGGCATATGCAGCGGTACCACTATATAGGGCCATTTGTGCTCGTACTGGTTTTGGTGGAATTCCCATAACAGATAGAAGAAAATTTACCGACGATAAATTGATTCCTGTAGATACTGAGAAGAGAATCCGTATCTCGTTCACCAGTGAGGTGTCACAAATTTTACCGTGGAAATTCGTTCCTCAACAACGTGAGGTTTACGTTCTACCTGGTGAAACAGCTCTAGCTTTTTACAAAGCAAAAAATTACAGCGATAAAGATATTATTGGTATGGCTACTTATAGCATAGCGCCTGGCGAAGCGGCCCAGTACTTTAACAAGATCCAGTGTTTTTGTTTCGAAGAACAAAAATTAGCGGCTGGTGAAGAGATAGATATGCCTGTTTTCTTTTTCATCGATCCCGATTTTGCTAGCGATCCAGCCATGCGAAATATCGATGATATTATACTACATTATACCTTTTTTAGAGCGCATTATGGTGACGGTACGGCTGTAAGTGACTCTAAAAAGGAGCCTGAGATGAAACCGGACGAAGTAGCAGCATCATTGGCTAATGCTGCTATTTTATCCCCAGAAGTTATAGACACAAGGAAGGATAGCCAAAATTAACTGTAAATACAAAAGTATCCAATGTACATATATACTGTTATGCTTTAAAGCTAGTTAAACACCAGGGTATGATATTGAGTGGTTTTAAGCGTATAATTCCGGTGCCTAACTTCTTGTAAGTCACCAAGTCTTTATTTTTTAGCGGTTATAGAAATGAAGAAGAGAAACTGCTTGTTTGTGTGACATGCATTTTATTTTGGACCGTTATTATTTACATCCAGACATTCTAAACACCCATAAAACGAAACTTTTTTTTTTTGTTTTCTTCTGATAGCTTTTTAATGCGGAATCCTTCATATCCGAAAATTTCAAAGACTTCACTTGGCATCGCAGACCCCAGTAGTCGCTCGCTAGATGCTCTGAAAAAAAAAAAAAATAAATAGAGAAGTGTAGACATTGCCAATATAGTATATTTTAGAAGCCAGTCTTTAAATTTGTTTTTTATTACACTCAAAATAAAAGAAACCGTCACAAATCTCAGCAACAATGGCTTTCCAAAAAGACGCTAAGTCCTCTGCTTACTCCTCTCGTTTCCAAACTCCCTTCAGAAGAAGAAGAGAAGGTAAGACTGATTACTACCAAAGAAAGAGATTGGTCACCCAACACAAGGCCAAGTACAACACTCCAAAGTACAGATTGGTTGTTAGATTCACCAACAAGGATATCATCTGTCAAATTATCTCTTCTACCATCACTGGTGATGTCGTCTTAGCTGCTGCTTACTCCCACGAATTGCCAAGATACGGTATTACCCACGGTTTGACCAACTGGGCTGCTGCTTACGCTACTGGTTTGTTGATCGCCAGAAGAACCTTGCAAAAGTTGGGTTTGGACGAAACTTACAAGGGTGTTGAAGAAGTTGAAGGTGAATACGAATTGACTGAAGCTGTCGAAGATGGTCCACGTCCATTCAAGGTCTTCTTGGATATTGGTTTGCAAAGAACCACCACTGGTGCCAGAGTGTTTGGTGCTCTAAAGGGTGCTTCTGACGGTGGTTTGTACGTTCCTCACTCCGAAAACAGATTCCCAGGTTGGGACTTCGAAACTGAAGAAATTGACCCAGAATTATTGAGATCTTACATCTTCGGTGGTCACGTTTCTCAATACATGGAAGAATTAGCTGATGATGATGAAGAAAGATTCTCTGAATTATTCAAGGGTTACCTAGCTGATGACATTGATGCTGACTCTTTGGAAGACATCTACACTTCTGCTCACGAAGCTATCAGAGCTGACCCAGCTTTCAAGCCAACTGAAAAGAAATTCACCAAAGAACAATACGCTGCTGAATCCAAGAAATACAGACAAACCAAATTGTCTAAGGAAGAAAGAGCTGCTCGTGTTGCTGCCAAGATCGCTGCTTTGGCTGGTCAACAATAAATTATGGATGTATAATGTCATTTAAGATATTTTAAATAAACTTATCTTCATATATAGCCTTTGTATTCATTTTTAGTTGTTAACTCATTTAGATTATCTATCCGCTGTATTTGTATTTTTTTCATGTTTTGCGAATCGTTTCCATTAGTAGTACCCTTTTTTTAGACCATTGTAACAGTGCACTCAAATTATAATGAAAAGAGAAAAGCAAAAAAGAAAAAAATGCCACAAAAAGATGTCGACTTTATAAAAGTTATTGATTACTTGAATAATTTTGTTCCCTTTATGTAATGAACATTTAAAAATGTCTTTTATAGAACGGTTTCTTAAGTAAGTCGGTGCCATAAAATTTTCAAACAGAAATAAAGTCACGCTATTTATCAATGAGACAACAAATATTAATGGTTGCAGCACAAAGTGTACTATGTTCCACTGTTTTTGGTGAGCGAACTAATGTAGGACTTTCCACTGAAGAGCTGGGAGGTGACTCAATTTTATACTTCAATGAAGACCCTATAGTAATTGAAATCGATAAGAAAGCAATAGACGAGAAGGCCCTGGAACAGTTGGCAAATACTAGAAATGTTGTTCTTACTGATTTACCAGAAACTCTTGAATTTATAGATTTCAATGAGTACGCAAAAATGAAATCAAAATCAGATATGCTCCTAGAATACATCAACGAATACGAATTCGATGATTTCGAAAGAAGCTCCGAAGGTGGCCTTGATGAAGAAGAGGAAGATCTAATCTATGATTTTAATGCCCAAGCTGAAAATATGGGCAAACTTGACGCAAATATTTATGAAATAGTCAAAGAAAAAGACGTCGTTAATACTTACGATAAAAACATTACTAACGCAAGTACAACTGAATCAACCACTACCAGTAGGCCCTTCATGACTTCTCACTCCTACGTTGCTTCTTCCACCCCTTATTCTAATGTTTCAACATTGGGTGAGGACTACGATAATGCGGGCACATTTCTGACTCCAACAACAGTGGCTTTGGCGGTACTGTTAACCATTTTGTTATTTATACAGGCGTATTAGATAGATCGTTTCTATTTAAATAAGAAATATACTTGGCTAGCTTTTTCGTTTTATTTACTGTCATTTTTCAAAAATCGCTCACGACGAGAAAATTTTTTGGCAAACTACTGACAAAAAAATTGAAATTTGAACTTGTTACAGTATTACACGTCAAGGCTATGGTGCGTTGAAAAAAAAAGAACAAACCTCAATTTTTTCTCCTTTGTCACCTCGGAACTGACTGATATTAGATAACTTATCATGGTAGCAGTATGTTCATTATTTTCTTTTCGTCACCCACTTCTCTGTCTTTTCTTTTGTTGACTAAATTAATACTAACTTACGACTCCATTCTCATTATTTAATATTCAACAGACAGTAAAAAGAACCATCCGTATAAAGACCCAACAACACATTCTACCAGAAGTTCCACCTGTAGAGAATTTCCCCGTTCGTCAATGGAGTATAGAAATTGTATTATTGGATGATGAAGGTAAAGAAATTCCCGCTACAATTTTCGATAAAGTTATTTACCACTTGCACCCAACTTTCGCTAATCCTAACAGAACATTTACTGACCCTCCATTTAGGATCGAGGAACAAGGTTGGGGTGGTTTCCCCTTAGATATAAGCGTTTTCTTGTTAGAAAAAGCAGGTGAGCGGAAAATACCACATGATTTAAATTTTCTACAAGAGAGTTATGAAGTGGAACATGTTATCCAGGTTCCTCTCAATAAACCACTTTTAACTGAAGAACTTGCGAAAAGTGGATCTACTGAAGAAACGACAGCCAATACAAGCACCATTGGGAAAAGAAGGACTACTACAAGCACAACCGCAG
This sequence comes from Saccharomyces paradoxus, assembly GCF_002079055.1. Lineage (NCBI taxonomy): Eukaryota > Fungi > Ascomycota > Saccharomycetes > Saccharomycetales > Saccharomycetaceae > Saccharomyces > Saccharomyces paradoxus. The sequence goes on from NC_047502.1 coordinate 290,642, forward strand.
AACCAAAGGCGAAGAGAGCTAAGACAGGCAGTGCATCTACCGTGAAAGGGAGCGTGGACTTAGAGAAATTAGCATTCGGATTAACTAAATTAAATGAAGATGACCTGGTTGGTGTTGTTCAAATGGTCACTGACAATAAAACACCAGAAATGAACGTAACGAATAATGTTGAAGAAGGTGAATTTATAATTGACTTATATAGTTTACCTGAGGGATTATTGAAAAGTCTATGGGACTACGTTAAGAAAAATACCGAGTAATAAAAGCTAAACAGCGTTAGAACAGTAATGCGCACTTTTATGTTTGTATAAAATAGAACAGGCTGATTTTTTATCTTATTTAAACCGTATTCCAATAACCGTGAAAACTTACCAAACACATATTATTACAACACATTTTTATCTTGGATTCTACGTAATTACACAACAATTCTCACTTTTCAAAAGTGAGAAACAACCATACACATATTTAATGTAATAGAAAAAGGAAAAGAAAGGGAATAAAAAGTAAACAATAAGGGAGAAAATTGCTGGATGAAAGATTGACCACGTGCAAAGAAAAAAACATACTTAGGGAAACCTAAGACGCTAAGTTAGGAATCCATCGAAGTATTTTTAATGGTGGGCGGTTTCATGAAAGTCAGAAATTCGTACAGCTGGGTGCGCTACATTCCATCTTCTAAATGAGGGTCAAAACCTGTATTGTCCGATGTACTATTGCCAAAGAGTCCGTTAGATGGCATATTATCATTATTTTGTCCATGTGGATCCTCCTGATGAGTTTGGGTGTCTTCATTAGTAGATGCAGCTGATGAAGGATGTTGGGATAAGTTCTGTTCCATGATTGCCGACGAATTTGGAGATTGCGAGAATTTTTTCTTTGCCTTGTAGATTTTCTCCAAATTACCGGTCACTTTTATCAAATAGTCAGGTAATGGTTTGCCACTCTTCAAGTATTGCAATTTCCAATTACGAGCTTTATCCTTCAGTTGAACCTGTGTTCTGTTCTTCAAATTTTCAGTAATTTTACCACCGGGACCGTATAAATCTAGAATCTTAGACCACGATGGACCAACTTCTTTCAGACCTTCTACTAGTGCTTCTTCTTCCTCTTTGGACCAAGTTCTTTTCGCCTTTGGCTTTCTTAATCCGATACTGCCAGTATTGTTACCATTGTTACTGTTGGTATGAGAGGAGTGAGGACCAGAGCTGCTATTGGTCATTGAGGCTGCAACAGCGGCATCCACAATGGATTGTGTGATAGCTGGATTTTTGGAGGACGGATCAGTGGAAGGTGTATGTGCGTTGTAATGACTGGGACGAGCAGATGACAAAAATGCAGACGCACTGTTTGACTGATTTTGGTCGTCCATGAAATCTAAGGTTCTGGTCCCTGTAGAAAAGAGTACTTGAGGATCAAACTCGTTGACATCAAAATCATATAATGGTGATTTTCCGCGACCCTTTCTGCCCCATATGATGAGGCCCATATTCTTATTACAATAATCTAGCAACTCTCTGATAAATTGGGCCCATTCGTAGCTTTGGGTCAAAGAGTTGAAATCTTGAACAATCTTCAGATTTTCCCTACGACGATCGCACCTTTCAACAAAGTCCTTCTCCGATGGAGTCAAGAGTGTAATGTCTCCAGAATCGCCGGTTCTTCTCTGCACGAGAATGTCTGCCAGGTTGGATGGGAAGATTAAATCTAGCAACTCTTGTTTTTTCTCCAAAGAAATTTCGTTTGCCTCGTCCTGAAACTCTTTCAAGCCGGCAATGTAAGCCTGTGTTTTCAAATCAAGATATAGGATAGCTTGCGATTTCAAAAACTTACCGCTTTGTTCCAGGGAATTGTTACCGACGGTATTTGTATTTGGACAGAAAATATCGAGAAATATTGACTGTAGCAACTCAAATCCGTAATTGAGGCAGTTCAGCGATGTCAATAGAAATGTCAGCAGATTGGCCTTCCTTATGGCGGTAATGATAAACGCTTCGTGGCCTCTCAATATGAGGGGAGGAGGGGAGTTGGGAAACCATAGGCCAGGCGCCACGTCGTGCACCGATAGCAAGGGTGACCTGGTGTGGTAAATCATTCTGATCTGCTTGAAAAGTTTGACTAACGTTTGAAAAATTTCTGTTTCGCCTGAGCTCAGGAAAGCCGTCTGGTCGGTCAAGACTGCTATAATATTGGGAGAGTTGGCATTGAGGATAAGAAACCTCAGCAGTTGAGTGGAGATATTGTCTAGCAAGCATAATGAGCATATGGTCAGCCTGGTTCTTGCAGGCAGGCTTTGGATGATGTCATTGAAGCGGTTCATGCTTTCGTTATTATTGGGCAGTTGTGTATCCATGACGAATGGAAAAAGGTGCGAGTAAGAAACAAACCGGTATCAAAAGTTTTCAGTCGCTGATAGGACAGCCACAATCTTAGATGTTGATGAGAAGACACCAACAAAACGCCAATACTGAGATGAATGTTTATTATTATGTTTACAAGGAAGGGCAAAGCATTGAGGAAAATTAGCCGGAGTGAGGTCTTTCCGGGCTTCTGCGGGAAGGGGCGAAAATTACGAGGGCACGGGTCAAAATAATAGGAAATGAAATATCCAGATTTGAAAACCAATAGGGCCCGAGCTGATACGTTCCTAGACTTGCTTCATGCCCTTTTTAAACTATAATAACAATTAATTTTACACACTGTACCTTGCATATATAAGAGAAGAGAAATATATACAGTATAGATAGTGAAGGATAGAATTTGAATGAAATCATAAAGGGGATGTTTACCGAATAAGTGACAAATAGAGAATGGAGAGAATTAAAATAAAAATTTACAATACCGCCAATAAACACTTGAATAAGACTGATAAGTAGAGAGGAAAAAAAATTTAGAAATAATACAAAATATTAATAGTGATGGGAGACGAAAATGAAGAAAAGAAATAAATTTATTATTATTACTATCATCATTGTTATTCTCGTATGGATCTTTGCTCTTTTAAGTGGAGAGTTTGACCTTCTTCTTGTTTAGTTTAATAATACCGGAGGGGCCCTTTGGTTGCACCAGTTCGCCGTTCTCAACACATTTCTTGATAGCGCTATTAAATAGATAGTCGAAGTTTGAGCTTGTTTTCAACTTGGAGGAGAAGGTGTCCTTGACGTACTTCTTCAGGACAATACGGCTGGAGCCCTTACCGTCATTAAGTTGGGGCATGCTCTTTAGGATCATTTCCTTATAGGTCAATGAAGAAGGCGAAGAGGCCTTCTTGGTGGCAACAGTAGGCGATTTTTTTTTCACTACTTTCTTTGGCGCTAGCTTGGTAGATGCGGCTTTTGCCTTTGACGTGGCTGTACTCACAGAAGTAGCGGCTTGCTTAGGTTTTGGACTGACCTCTTTCTCTTTCTTTACTTCTGGAGATTTCTTCTTAGCCAGTTTCAAAGCTCCGGCGGGTCCCTTTGGCTGCTCAAAATCGCCGGCCTCTACACCCTTCTTTATGGCATTGTTGAAGTACAAATCAAAGTTGCTCGCGGACCCGACTATCGGATAATTCTCCTTGATGAACTTCTTGAGTGCTGGACGACTAGATCCCTTACGATCCTTCAAAGCCGTGAGCCCTTCTACGATCAGCTCTCTGTAACTCTTGGAGGAAACTTCCTCCTTCTTCACTGTGGTTTTCTTGACAGCGGCCTTGGAGGTTGGTTTCTCCTTACCCTTGCTGGTTGTGGGCTTTTTGCCCTTACTTGCGGTCTTGGTAGTGGGTTTCTTGGGTGCCATGTTGTTCTAGCTGAGATTGTGATTGCTTCTCTCGCTGCGAAGCGTTATCAGGTGTTTATAAACAACAACTCCCCAAATCTATACTTGCTTCTCCTCTTTAAATAAAGGTAGATAAACAAAAAACTTTGACCGCCCGCTTTTCCACACAAAAAACAACAACAACGGCATAAAACGCGACGCGAAAATGAGGAACCAAAAAGCACAAGCAAAATTCATCCACCAATCCTGCTGTTATACAGAACAACTTTTTCATATGGACGCAACCCTCCAGAAGAGCCGTTGACACAAACTACTACTTCATCAGAACAAACAGCAACATCTTAGAGATTGGCACCTATTATGACATGAAAATCTGGCAGTCCGATAGGTAGGGTAACAAAATAGTTTGCCTAGGGCTAAGACGATCAAAAGCTTAGGGTACGTGGTAAGTGATGTGACAAGCAGATAGGAGGACTAGAAAAAAATTTTCCTTTCTTTTTCCTGGCGATGAGATGAGATGAAATTTTTCAGACAGATGATTTTTTGGCACAGTTTACACACAACGGTTATGTAGGCTGTTGTTCGCAGGAACTACAAGTACGAATCAGAAGTATTTTAACTCATCACCAGCATGACGCAATCCCTGGGTATCGAACAGTATAAACTCTCGGTGGTATCTGGTGGTAAACCCACTCTGAATAATTTCAGTTCGGTAACCGGTAATAAGAATATCGCCCGTCTATCACACGACCAACGAAACTATATTATCCCGTTTAACAACCAGATCAAGGTGTATTCTGTGGAAACTAGACAATGTATTAAGACGCTGAAGTTTGCAAACAATTCCGTTCTATCCGAAATCTTTTTGCAGGAAGAAGACAATAATGAGTCGATCGTAAAGATTCTAATGGGTGATATAACCGCTCCGCAACAAGAAGACGCTCATCTGATTACCGTATTCACCAAGAATGGTCATGTGGTTGTTTTAAATTATAAGGGGAAGCTAGTCGAGACCCCTAAGCATTTCAAAATCTCTTTGGGAAATGAAAAGCTCTCGAATGTTTTTCATTGCGAGGGCAGCTATAGAATTTTGACAACGTTCAAAGACCCCAATCAAAAGGTACACAACTCTTTGCAATCGTATAGATTGTATGGATTAACTTTTGACGACATTAAAGGGCAATTTGACGTTGCTCACCAGGCAGAATGGCACAACATCATATTGTCAAATATTTCTTCCAATGGTAAACTATTAGCGCATATGTCCAAAGACGTCTCAACGAAAGATCACGAACACAAATCCATCTCAGTTGTTTCGCTTTTTGATGACTCTGTAAACTTGAGCTTTCCCCTCAGTTCCATCCTTTCTTCACAGACTCAATCCCTATCCTCTAATACAAGGTACGTTTCTAGCATGGCCATAGATAATATGGGCCAACAGTTGGCAGTTGGATTTGCTTCTGGAGTTATAAGTATCGTAAACCTGGCCGATCTACAAATAAGGCTGCTCAAATGGCATATCGACTCCGTGCTATCACTTTCATTCTCTCACGATGGATCCTATTTGTTATCCGGTGGTTGGGAGAAAGTAATGAGTTTATGGCAATTGGAAACAAACTCTCAACAATTCCTGCCCCGTTTGAACGGTATCATAATCGACTGTCAGGTATTGGGACCACAAGGTAACTACTACTCTTTAATCCTACAAATGACTGAAAACAACTCAAACTCTGACTACCAATTTTTACTCTTGAATGCTTCTGATTTGACCTCTAAATTATCGATTAACGGGCCATTACCGGTGTTCAACAGTACCATAAAACACATCCAGCAACCAATCTCGGCCATCAATACCAAGAACTCTAACTCAATTACCTCTCTTAACCACTCCAAAAAGAAACAATCGAGGAAATTAATTAAATCGAAAAGACAAGATTTCACTACTAATGTAGAAATAAATCCTATCAACAAGAACCTATATTTCCCACACATTTCCGCCGTTCAAATTTTTGACTTTTACAAAAATGAGCAAGTGAATTATCAATATTTGACGTCGGGTGTCAATAATTCTATGGGTAAAGTTAGATTTGAACTTAATTTACAAGATCCAATAATAACTGATTTGAAATTCACCAAGGATGGACAATGGATGATTACATATGAAATAGAATATCCGCCAAATGATCTTTTGTCTTCTAAGGACTTAACCCATATTCTGAAATTCTGGACCAAGAATGATAATGAAGCAAACTGGACTTTGAAGACAAAGGTGATAAATCCACATGGAATAAGTGTCCCCATTACCAAAATTTTACCTTCTCCAAGATCAGTTAATGGCAGTCAAGGCTGCTTAACAGCAGACAACAACGGTGGGCTGAAATTTTGGTCATTCGACTCTCATGAGAGCAACTGGTGCTTGAAAAAAATTTCATTACCAAACTTCAACCACTTTAGTAATTCTGTTTCTTTAGCTTGGTCTCAAGATGGGTCTCTAATATTCCATGGTTTCGATGATAAGTTGCAAATTTTAGATTTCGACACTTTCAAAAAGTTTGAATCGCTAGAAAATACAAAAACAGTCAGCGAATTTACATTAGACTCCGAAATCCAAACTGTTAAGTTGATTAATGACACAAATTTAATAGTGGCGACCAGAACTTCATTAAATGCCATTAACTTATTACAGGGCCGAGTCATAAATAGTTTTGACTTATATCCATTTATTAACGGGGTTTATAAAAACGGTCACCTTGATAGGCTAATTACTTGTGACGAAAAGACAGGCAACATTGCGCTGGTAATAAATCAACAACTAACTGATATTGATGGCGTACCAACCACTAATTACAAATCCCGTATCATTATATTCGATTCTGATTTATCTACAAAATTGGGTAATTTTACACATCACGAATACATATCTTGGATCGGTTGGAATTACGATACTGATTTCATATTTTTGGACATAGAATCTACATTGGGTGTTGTCGGAACCACCGTGAATACCCAGCTATCTGATGAAGTTAATAGCGAAGGAATATTAGATGGTCTGGTAAGCAATACCACCACGACTTCTGCCTTCAATACCGATGTCTTTGCAGAGCAATTGAATAAACTGTCGTCTAGGGGCAAAAAAAGTGACGCCAGAGATAAAGATGCAAATGGTAACGACGAAGATGAAGAAGATATCGCTTTGGAATTTATAAACGGTGAAAAGAAAGATAAGTTAGTCAATATGAATAGTTTTACAAGCATGTTTGACAATATTCAAAATGTGCAAATGGATACATTTTTCGATCGTGTAATGAAAGTGATCACATAGTGTCAACTCCATCCATTGGATAGCGAAATATATAGATATAATTATATAGCAAATCAAAAGCAAAAGAATCTGTAAATTTTAGTGACAGGGAAAAGAGAAGAGAATGCATAGTTTAACGGGGGTTGGGCACTTCGTAAAAGTCTTCACAATCACCAATGTTACCATAATTATTATAATATTCAAAAAATCTCTTCGTACGATTTTTATTTGATGAGCAACCTCAGTCAAGATGAATAAAATAATATCTCCAAATAAGCCGCCTCTTTTTTTTTGCATTATACTTCTTTAACACACATTTCCAAATCAGGAGTCGACATTAAACAATTGGGTAGCTTAATATTCCTCAAATTTTCTTGGTACGTGTGGTGTTTAAGAAAAAGGGGGCATCATAAACTGTTAACTTTCCTAGCTTGCCTCAACTGTCAACCGAATCAATTTTAGAGGTGTCAACCAAAAATGTCCTCATCTCTTAATGAGTTAAACTTGGTTCAAGTACTTGAACAAGCAAGTAACCCACAACATATTAGATCAGAAGTTCAAAAATTAGCCGAACAACAACTAAAGCAGTGGGAGACTCAAGCGGGATTCCATTACTTATTGCAGTCGATCTATCTTAATTTATCAAACTCCTTACAAATTAGATGGTTGGCGGTAATTCAGTTCAAGAACGGTGTGGATAAGTATTGGAGATCCACGAGAATCAACGCTATACCTAAAGATGAAAAAGCCTCCATAAGAGGTCGTCTTTTTGAAATGATCGATGAACAAAATAATCAACTTTGTATTCAAAATGCCCAAGCTGCGGCAAGGATTGCAAGGTTGGACTTTCCCGTAGAATGGCCAACCTTATTTGAGGATCTAGAAAACCTATTGAACGATGAGGTCATCAGAAAAGATTCCATCAAAGTTTATAATATATTGATGCATGTAAATCAAATCGTTAAAGTACTAGGTACTGCAAGAATAGGAAGATGCCGACCTGCTATGCAAAGTAAAGTCCCTTTGATATTACCACTAATTGTTAGGATATATTTACAATCATTTGAAGAATGGACGACATCTTCCAATCTCAATTACGAGAATCTTTCCAGTTTACAAGTTTCTTACCTCTCTTTGAAAGTGCTGAGAAGGATAATTTGCGAAGGATACGAACGTCCTCAAACCGATCAATCTGTTTGCGATTTTATCAAGCTATCGGTTTCACATTTTGAGATGTTAATTTCAAATCATGAAAACTTCAGAAAATTTGATATTTACGAAAAATTCATCAAATGCCTGGGTAAATTATATTTTAATCTAGTAAGTGGATCTCCGGCTAATTTTATATTACTTCCTTGCTCTACCCAGATTCTAATCACTTATACTAGGTTAATTTTCGATAAGGCCCCTAAAGTATATAGAGAGAATTCTGATGTTACAGGAGACTTTTGGGAACAAACTGCTATTAGAGGCCTTTTGATTCTTAAAAGGGTCATTAATTTCATTCACAAAAAGGGCGCAATTACGTTGAAGGCAAGAAGTGATAAACTAACCATAGATGCTTCTATCAACAAAATAAACACAGAATTTTTGAATGAAAACTTGATAACAAGGTTAGTTGATACTTTAATGGAATGGTACTTGAGGTTAAGACCAACCGAATTAGAAAATTGGTTTATGGATCCAGAAGAATGGATAAACGAACAAATGGCCACCAGCTACGAATATCAAATCAGGCCATGCGCAGAAAACGTTTTTCAAGATTTGATAAATACCTTTTCTGAGCTGTTGGTTCCCTACTTGTTGAAGAAAATTGAAAATGATGCTTCAAAGCTATCAAACTCATTAGATGATTTTTTAAGAAAAGACGCAATTTATTCAAGTTTCCAATTAAGTGCATCCGCTGTCAGTGAGATGGTAGATTTTGACAGGTTACTAATCCAGGTTTTTTTACCAGAAGCTACAAATACGAACATATCAGGCGATGAATTGAAGATTATCAGAAGGAGAGTTGCTTTGATTATAAACGAATGGTCCACTGTGAAGTGCTCCGAAGAGTCTAAAAGTCTATGCTACAAGCTTTTTACTAACTTCCTAACAAATGAAGACGATAAAGTTGTTTTGTTAACTACAGTTCAGACCGTCAGAACCATGGTTGATGATTGGAACTTCAACAAGGATACGTTCCAACCATTTCTAACTGAAAATGTTCATTTGTTGTTGAGAAAAATCCTACCATCTGTATCATTAACCGAGACAAGACTATATGTTCTGAACACTTTGAGCGATATCATAATTCAAACAAAACCATTGATCAGCAGAGATCTATTGGTCGAAATTTTGCAAATCATACCAAATCTTTGGGGAATAGCAACAAATAATGCTAGTGAAGCTATTTTGGCAAATGCATTATTAAGGTTATTGAGAAACTTGGTATCATCTTTAGGATCACAGTCGCATTTAACGTGGGATATCGCCATACCTGTGGTTGCATTAGCTTGTGATCCTTCTTCTATGCAATACCAGTTATTAAGCGAAGACGGGTATGAACTATGGGACATGCTCCTTCAGAACTTTTCGTCTCACGAACAAGAATTCGACGAGAAGTTCGTTGAATTAGTACCGTTCCTAAAATATGGTATTGAGACACACACAGAGATTCTACCAACCCTACTCGAAATTATCAAAAGTTATGCTTTAATTTTGAATCCTGTGGACTTTTTCGCGAACAACACATTTCAAGACATTTTTAAACAAATGTCTAGATATCTTTTGAAGTTAAGGGAAGATTCATTCCAATTGATTCTAGAAATTTGGGAAATTTTGATATTATCCAATGAGTCGGACTACGAAAACCTTCTACTGCAGAAATTCTATGAAACTGGAGTATTATCAGCTTTATTCGATGCCATTTTTTTAGAAGAAGCTCCTTCATCTTATTTATGCTCCCAAATCATTCAGATTATCGCTAGAATATCCTACGTAAATCCGGACGCCTTAATGACTTTTTTAGCTGCATATCATGAAAATTTGCCGACTTCTAACGAAAACATGCACATGCCAGAATCCGTGAGAAAAATTGTATCCAAGGACCAGTCGTATGATTTCGTTGTAAACAAACTTTTAACTGGGTGGATAGTATGTTTTAGAGATATCTTTGACCCTAAATTTAAAAAAGTTCATATATTGGGCATTTCGAGTTTATTAAGGACCGGTTTAGTTCCTATTTTGACGGAGTTTTCATCCATTGCATCTTTGTGGATCGAAATGCTAGAAGAAATTAATGAAACTAATCATGGAGATTGCGAAAA